>NC_057808.1:455961262-456152589 GCF_018294505.1 Triticum aestivum | reverse complement strand
TGCATCTGTAAGACATGGTCCCCCCTCCCGATTCCCCATTCATACCTCGTGGACGCCAAAGCAGCTTCTCCCCTGAAGCTCCCTTCTCCCGAGCCACGTAACCTCAGCCCCTCCTCCATGGCGCCCCCCACCGCACCAAATTCACAGCCGCCCTCCTCTCTAATCCTGGAGACGGTCCATTTTCCGTCGTGCACTGGGTCGTGTGCCTCTTACTCCGTGCTGCAGGAGCTGCCTCGACGACGGCCGCGTGAACCGTACCAGAGCCGATTCACCCCCACCGTTGTTCACGGCGCCGAAGCGACTCCAACTTTGGATCCATCCAGAGCCCCTGCGCTGCTTCCCCGTAGCCGTCGACCATCGTGACATCTCTGCTTCCCTGCCGCCGGTAGCCACCGAGGGAGTCCTGGATTAGGGAGTCCTCGGACTTCCGGACTATATACTTTGGCCGGACTGTTGGACTATGAAGATACAAGATTGAAGACTTCGTCCCGTGTCCGGATGGGACTCTCCCTTGCGTGGAAGGCAAGCTTGGCAATTCGGATATGTAGATCTCCTCCCTTGTAACCGACTCTGTGTAACCCTAGCCCCTTCCGGTGTCTATATAAACCGGAGGGTTTAGTCCGTAGGACAACAACAATCATAATCATAGGCTAGCTTCTAGGGTTTAGCCTCTATGATCTCGTGGTAGATCAACTCTTGTAATACTCATATCATCAAGATCAATCAAGAAGGAAGTAGGGTATTACCTACATCGAGAGGGCCCGAACCTGGGTAAACATTGTGTCCCCCGCCTCCTGTTACCATCCGCCTTAGACGCACAGTTCGGGACCCCCTACCCGAGGTCCGCTGGTTTTGACACCGACATTGGTTCTTTCATTGAGAGTTCCACTGTGTCGTCACCATAAGGCTTGATGGCTCCTTCGATCATCGGCAACGATGTAATCCAGGGTGAGGTTTTTCTCCCTGGACAGATCTTCATATTCGGCGGCTTCGCACTGTGGGCCAACTCGCTTGGCCATCTGGAGCAGATCGAGAGCTACGCCCCAGGCCGTCAGGTCAGGTTTGGAAACTTAAACTATACTGCCGGCATCCGCGAAGACTTGGTCTTCAACGGATTCGAGCCCAAGTCAGGTGCACCGCACGGTCACGACGAGCATGACTTAACTCTGCCGCCCGACAGTGTTCGGGAGATCACACCAGCGCCAACTCTGGTCCCCAATCTGGAGCAGATTGCGCCATCCAAGGATGGGTGGATGGACCCCGCCACGGAGGTCACACACTCAGCGGCGATAGAGCCGAATACTGACTTCACTTCCTACGAGACCTGTGTTGCCGGATCCTTGGATTCGTCCCCGGCGACGGGCTCCAAACCGCCTGCGTCAGTGCCTATCAAATCTGATTGGGCACCGATCATGGAGTTTTCCTCCGCGGATATCTTTCAGCACTCGCCCCTGGGCGATGTGCTAAATTCATTAAGGTCTCTCTCCTTGTCATGAGGCCCTTGGCCGAACTGTGTCCGGCTTGAGTGGGAAGCGGACGACGAAGAAATTCGTTCCCCACCCACCACCCACTAAATAGTCACTGTCGACGATTTAACCGACATGCTTGATTTCGACTCCGAAGACATCGACGGGATGGACGATGATGCAGGAGAGGAACAGGAACCACCGCCCATAGGGCGCTGGACAGCCACTTCATCACACAATATATATATGGTGGATACACCCAAAGAAAACAATGACGAGGAATTGAAGGACGCGACAAAGGATAATCCCCTCGAGAAGCAACCAAAGCGATGACGTAGGCGCCACTCCAAATCCCGCCTCGGCAAAAACAGCGATAACGGCGCAAAAAAGAATAATACCCCGGTCAACTCCACAGGAAACGACGACCACATGGGCCCAGCGACAGAGCAGGACGAGCCAGCGGACGGCGAACATAGTACGGAGCCACTGTCCGAACACGGCGATGTCGAGGATAAAGCTAATCAACCTGTCTCTGGAGAGGAGAATAGTCCAGACGACGATGCACCACATCATCCCGGAAAGGCACTTGGAGCAAGAGAACCTCCATAGAAGGCTTATTGCCACGGCGAGGAGTCTAAAGAAGAAGAAGCAAAGGCTCAAGGCCGCGCAAAATACACTCAATAGTAGATGGAACAAAGTGCTCGACACTGAAGAAAAGTACGGTGGCAGTCGCCACACAAAGAGCTATCCAAAGCGCAAGCTGCTACCTGAATTCGATGACGAGGCTTTAGAGCCTATACAGCCAAAAAATAAAACGGCCGATCAGCCGGATCGACCACCCCGTGGCCGCGATAGGGCGGCTAACGACGTCGCACATAAGTCAGCACACGATTCACGTGAGGACTTGGATCAAAAAGCCGGTATGACCAGGTCCATCTACGGATCTAGGAAATGCGCTCCGGCGCAGAATCAAAACCGAACACTACAACCGTCAGAACGCCATGACACATCCAAAACAGGGGTGCCGCGCACCCCCTATGTTTCACCGATGAGGTGCTGGATCACGAATTTCCAGAGGGATTCAAACCTGTGAAAATAGAGGCATACGACGGAACGACAGAACCTGGGGTCTGGATTGAGGACTTTATCCTTCATATCCATATGGCTCGCGGAGATGATCTCCACGCCATCAAATACTTGCCCCTCAAGTTGAAAGGACCAGCTCGGCATTGGCTGAAGAGCCTCCCCGAAAACTCCATTGGAAGTTGGGAAGAGCTTGAGGATGCTTTTAGGGCTAATTTTCAAGGGACCTATGTCCGACCTTCGGATGCAGACGATTTAAGTCATATAATTCAACAGCTCGGAGAGTCGGCCCGAAAGCTTTGGAACAGATTCCTCACTAAGAAGAATCAAATCATCGACTGCCCGGACGCCGAAGCCTTAGCGGCTTTCAAACACAGTGTCCGGGACGAATGGCTCGCCAGACACCTCGGCCAGGAAAAACCGAGGACAATGGCAGCCCTAACAAGCCTTATGACCTGCTTTTGCCTGGGCGAGGATAGTTGGCTGGCCCGTAGCGGCACCAATGACCCAGGCACATCCAAAGTCAGGGATGGCAACGGAAAACCACGACGCAACAAAAGCAAGCGTCGACACAATGAAGACAGCCCAGATAACACGGCGCTGAAGGCTGGATTCAGGGGCTCACGCTCCGGTCAACAGAAAAAGCCATTCAAGGGCAGCAGAGATGGACCGTCCAGCCTAAACAAGATTCTAGACAGATTATGTCAGATTCATGGCACCCCCGACAAACCTACAAATCACACCAACAGAGAATGCTGGGTCTTCAAGCAGGCCGGCAAGCTAAACGCCGAACACGAGGGGAGGGAGACACCAAGTGCAGACGAGGATGAGCCTCGCCAGCAAAACACTAGGGGACAGAAAAAATTCCCACCAGAAGTCAAAACAGTGAACATGATTCACGTAACGAAGAGAAGGAGCACATGCGCACTCCGAGACGTATGCAACGTGGAGCCCGTCACCCCCAAGTTCAACCCTTGGTCAGCCTGCCCGATCACTTTTGATCGCAGGGATCACCCGACTAGTATCCGGCACGGAGGATCGGCTGCCTTGGTACTACACAATAATTGACGGACACCATCTCACCCGAGTCCTTATGGACGGCGGCAGTAGTCTTAATATGATATATCAGGACACAGTCCGCAAAATGGGGATAGACCCGATAAGAATCAGCCAAAGCAATACTACCTTTTAAAGGAGTAATACCAGGCCCAGAGGCCCGTTGTACGGGCTCTCTACTATTAGAGGTTGTATTCAGTTCTCCCGGCAACTTTTGAAGTGAAAAGTTAACCTTTGACATCGCTCCATTCCGAAGCGGCTATCAAGCACTACTCGGAAGAGCACCCTTCGCTCGTTTTAATGTAGTACCGCATTATGCTTATCTTAAGCTTAAGATGCCCGGTCCACGTGGCGTCATCATAGTTAGTGGAAACACTGAGCGTTCCTTACGTGCGGAAGAGCGTGCGGCGGCTTTAGCAGCCGAACACTGAACGGCCTCTCCAACCAGAATAAATGATCGGTCGTCAAGACCGCGGACACGGCTAGACGAGTCCGGCGCACCACTGGCTGTAATAGCTCAGATAAACCAGAGACTGGATATATGGATATACCCCCACATGTGGTGCTAGGGGCTTCCCGCATGTAAAAAGAACTACAGTTCGGCTTGACCTTATTGAGATTGAATTTTAATGGTCTATTAAGAATAATCAATTTTTCGCACGAAGACTTTCACCTAAGTTATTCTCTTTTACAGATGATAATCGTGCTACACCCTTCCAGGATACGGCACAACGGAGACACAGGCACAGACGTGCAGCAGGGCCCCACTCAAAGGTTTCTTTTTAGATTAAGACCCTGTGTAAACCTTTCTTACTGTCTCTTGTTGCTTTACACCCCCTCGGATACTCAACACAACCGAGAGGGATCCTGGCGTTATAGGCATTTCGCCACGTCAGATTAATGCACGTACCTGGAAATTCAGGATTCATTATTCAGGGCGTTACTCCGCCGGTATATTTGGTAAAGTCCGAATACCTTAGGGAGTGTTCGGCGTCGCGAGTTTGGCCTTATATGCATCAGCTCCGAATCATGTCTTTGGTCAATAGTTGGGTTTGCCCGGCTCCCGTGTTTTGGTACCTTACGTTCCGTTATATCAGCTAAGGTAGCACCGAGAGAACTACTGCGATTGTGCCCTGGTTCATCCGGAGGAGCACCTCAGTAGAGAAAGCCGAAAACTGACTGTCATGATAAAGCGCGAGACTGGTCAACCACTCGATGACTCAGTGGAATCTTCGCGATTCCTCCGCATTAACGAAGGGCCGGTTTCCCAGGTCATGTATGTACGCGCCCCGTACTCAGACGAGCGCGGAAGTACCAGGGGCTATATAGTAGCCCCACTGTCAAACTCCTATGGCTAAGTGAAAGTGTTAAAGCAATATAGTCTGACTGCCTTGTTCGCCGCGCTATCACCTCCTTAATGGACCAAGACGTTGGATCAAGTGTGAACACACGCTTTTCCGAACACCCCGCATTATATGCGTGGGGGCTGAAGCCGACGACTGCAAACTTTCAGGTTATATACATACATAAACGGCCGCACAGGAGGCATCATAATACTTTCAGGCAAAAGTATAAACATAGCCTTTATAATCCAAATAGCATTGTTTTTACAATTGGGATACATGTCACTCAAACATGATACTCTTCGAGCACTGAGCCTCTATTGAACGAGCACCTTCTAGGACTTCTTCAAAATAGTGCTCGGCCGAAACCTGGCCTACGGCCGGATTCTGGGTTGCAATAGCGGTGGCCTCCATCTTTGTCCAGTATGTCTTGACACGGGCAAGAGCCATCCGCGCACCCTCTATGCACGCCGACCTCTTTACAGCGTCGATATGCGGCACAGCACCAAGAAATCGTTGCACTAAACCAAAATAACTATTCGGCCTTGGTCCTTCCGGCCAAAGATGATCCACAACAGACCTCGTGGCAAGCCCGGACAACCTATGGAGCTCAGCCCACTCGGCCATTTTCTCATTTAACAGGAGCAGATGCGTTGGAGCACTGAACTGCGAGCAGAACAACTTTTCCACTTCGTGATCTTTTTGATCTTTGAAAAACTCAGTCACATCAGCAGCACTCGTTGCCAAGTCCAAGTACGCGTCTGCAGAACTCCATAATTGATCCAGAAGGGCATACTTAGGATCTCCGAACTTCGTCCGCAACAAAAAGGGCTTCCCAGCCGTGATATCTCCGGCTTAACGCAGCTCCTCCTTCACCGCTCTGATTTTAGAGCGGGTTTCATTGGCTGCTACCATGGCTTTCTCCAGGTCCGCTGCCTTCGTTTGGCTTTCCCTTTCAAGAAGCTCATACCGGTCGGCGGCATCCTTCAGCTCAATAGCCATCTTGGCTATTTTATCTTTGCTCTGGCGATGAGCAGCCTTTTCGGCTCTTAAATCTTCGACCGCCTTTAGGGCGGCTGCATCACTTCTCCTTGCTTGTTCCTTGGCTCGGGCAAGCTCTGCTCGAAGGGTCTCCACGGCGGTAGCTCCATCTGCAGTCACAGAATATTATAGATACTAGCATCATGCTCCTCTTAATACCTGTTAACCACCGGAGCATACATACATTGTGCCTCGTCAAGCCGCTTGTTTATAAGCACGATGTCGGCATCTGCCGCATCAAGTTGCCGCTTCAGTTCGGCAAACTCACCAGTCCGGCCAGCCACCGGACCATCAGCCGCCTACAGATGAAAGCAGCATGATCATCACCTGGGACTATGATTCTCTGTTTGCCGCCTTTGGACAGCAACCAGAGTCTCAGGGGCTACTATCTGTATAGGGCACACCTAGCATGTGCGGTACCGTCAATATATATATATATATATATATATATATATATATATATATATATATATTACTTTGCGTACCTCAAAGCCTCTTAGCAGGCTCATAAAAGCTTCATGCAACCCACTTTTGGTAGAGAAAATCCTCTCAACCACCGTACCCATCAAAGTACGATGCGCCTCTGAGACAGTCGCTTGCTCCAGAAGATTCATCAGTGCGTCCGGTTGTGCACCGGACAGTCCCGGACTCTTTCTGTTGCTCTCCTTAGGAGCCGAGTACTCCGGACTTTGGGTGGCCGAAGGGTTACCTTCTGGCCTTGGCGGATCAGGAGAAATCCTCCGTGACGACACCTCAGGGTCGTCCGCCTCATGAGGCGGAGAGACAGGGGGAGGCGTTTCGCTCTCCATCATCTCCCGAAGAAGATCCCCCGAAGACGAACTCTGTTGAGAAGGGCTACGATCCGAACTACAAGACATATGTCTCGGTTATTGTCCTCAGAAATGAAGCAGGATATATTTACCAAAAGTACTTTTGTTTACTTACAACTCGGTGGAGGGTTGGTCCCCTTGCGGGCACTGTGCGGTAAGGATGCCCTCCGGGGCAGGGCCCCCTGGCGAAGATTTCTTCCCTCGTTTGGAAACCATCGTTTCCAAGTCTTCAGAGGCGGTCCTCTTCCTTCCTTGGGGAGAGGGAATTTTAGATTCTTCTCCCCGGTTATCCTCCTTCGCGGAGACACTAATTCCCCCGGTTTGGACGAGTAATGAGTGAGGCCCGCTTTCGGCTTCTTTATTCTCCCCTTTATCTTTCCCTGATGGTGCTTGATAAGGCGCGAGCTCGAGCATTCTGGCTAGAACAGGATCCGGCGAGCCTTCGGGAAGGGGGGTCGAACACCTGATCATCTTCGCCTTTTTTATCCAGTCCTGGTCAAAGAGCAACTTTTCAGAATGATGTTGTGATTAAGAGACAGCATGTTCGGCCGTAGAATTACTTACTTGGGTATCTGGACGATTGCAGTTTAGGCCCGCGTCCTCGGTGGTGTCCGGACACTTTATTCGTGATCCGAAGAACAATCCATACATCTCTTCGAGCGTCACGCCGAAGAATCGCTGAATAGTTCGCGGTCCTTCCGGGTTGAACTCCCACATACGGAGAGGTCGACGTTGGCATGGCAGGACCTGACGAACTAGCATGACTTGCATTACCTTGACAAGGCTGACATCTCTCTTGAGGAGATCTCGGATGCGACTCTGCAATGTCGGCACGTCATTAACCAGCCCCCAGTCCATCCCCTTATTGACCCATGATGCCAGTTGTGGTGGGGGGCCCGAACGGAAGGCGGGGGTAGCTACCCACTTAGTACTTCGGGGAGCCGTGATGTAAAACCACTCCCGCTGCCATAAGTTGGACATCTCCGAGAAGGATCCCTTTGGCCATCGAGCATCGACGCCTTTTGCCTATTATGGCACCTCCGCATTCTGCGTGTTGCCCATTGATCGTCTTCGGCTTCACATTGAAGGTCTTGAGCCATAAGCCGAAGTGCGGGGTGACGCGGAGGAAGGCCTCACACACGACGATGAACGACGAGATGTGAAGGATGGAATCCGGAGCCAGATCATGGAAATCGAGCCCGTAATAGAACATAAGCCCTCTAACAAAGGGATCAAGACTAAACCCTAGCCCTCTGAGGAAATGGGAGACAAATACGACACTCTCGTTGGGTTCGGGAGTGGGGATGACCTGCCCTTGAGCAGGCAGCCTGTGCGAGATTTTGGCGGTCAGATACTTGGCTTTTCTTAACTTCTTGATGTCCTCCTCTGTGACAGAGGAGGCTATCCACCGGCCTTGAAGGTTGGATCCGGACATGATTGAAGGTCCGAAACGCTTAGCCTGAGCCTTGGGTGTTGGAATTCAAGGTGGGGGAAGGGAAGGATCGAGTGCGAGAAGAAAAGGACAGGCCTTGGCCTCTTTATAAAGAGGGTGAATATCAAGCGTCCTCCGCGTGGCCGTTTGGAACTTGCCTAAAATCGAGGAGTCATACCAGCGGGCACGATTGGGTTACCCACACCCGTATTGATGAGAATCCCGTGATAAGGGGAACACGATCTCTGCTTCGACAAGACGTGCCAATGAAACTGCCTCGCAACACGTGCAGTGGCAGGCTGGTTGAGAAAAACGGTTCGAATAATGACCGGGCTGTGGCGTGATGTCACGCTATAAAACTTGTCAGCAGATTAGATTTGTGGAATATTATACTCTCTACAGTGGTATGTGGAATTTATTTTGCAGAGCCGGACACGATCTTTGTGTTCAAAATCTTCTATGGAGAATCCGGAGGAAGAACCCGCCTTGCAATACCGAAGACAATCTGCGCGCCGGACTCATCGTCATTGAAGCCTGGTTCAGGGGCTACTGAGGGAGTCCTGGATTAGGGGGTCCTCGGACTGCCGGACTATATACTTTGGCCGGACTGTTGGACTATGAAGATACAAGATTGAAGACTTCGTCCCGTGTCCGGATGGGACTCGCCCTTGCGTGGAAGGCAAGCTTAGCAATTCGGATATGTAGATCTCCTCCCTTGTAACCGACTCTATGTAACCCTAGCCCCTTCCGGTGTCTATATAAACCGGAGGGTTTAGTCCGTAGGACAACAACAATCATAATCATAGGCTAGCTTCTAGGGTTTAGCCTCTACGATCTCGTGGTAGATCAACTCTTGTAATACTCATATCATCAAGATCAATCAAGCAGGAAGTAGGGTATTACCTCCATCGAGAGGGCCCGAACCTGGGTAAACATTGTGTCCCCCGCCTCCTGTTACCATCCGCCTTAGACGCACAGTTCGGGACCCCCTACCCGAGATCTGCCGGTTTTGACACCGACAGCCACCGCAACCGCGCCGGCCTCACCGACTCGGTAGCTGGAGCTGCCTACTTCACCGGGCCGCCAGATAGGTCGCACCCTCATCTCAAATCACTTTATTTAGGCATCAGTTGTCTAAATTTTTATTCTGGGCCAATCGATTCCCAATGGGAAGCAGCACCCCTCGAGCCGGCGGAGCTCCTAGGCTGCCGGTTGGCTGGTGTCTAACGTAAGGGTGCGGGGGGCAAGTTCGCTGTGAAAGCAGCGCTTAGATGGCTATATTAGAGTTGCACGGGTTGAATGTACTACCGCCGCCGGATCTGAATGACGGTGAGTCCTTGTGGATTGGCCCGGAGGCGGCGCAACCACGGCAGTGCGGTAGGGCAGGGAGCGCGGTTTTGGTTGGGGCCACGGACGGTGGAGGTAGGCTGCTCTGCCGGTGGTCGCTGGCTCTTCCAGGAAGATTCCGAACAGTGTCAGCCGGGAGCCACAAGACGACCATCAAGCCATCCGACGTAGATCGGACAGTACCAAAATAAAATAAAATCATGTGACCCCAATTTAGTCTTCAATCAACAGACGTGTGACCACCCTCGTACCTTGCTGTTGATCTCTTAGGGTATTTCTTCAGATCAGAGAGATGTGTCGTTCTTAACATTATGTGTTTTCTGCATCTTCAGCCACACTGTCTTCCGACTCACCGCAGCTGCTCCAACAAGGGAAGCATACACCAGAAGGGAGCTATAGTCCCCACTCAACAGTTCCCTGCATCGAATGCGCGTGCTCGACATGGACAGCTACAACAACTGCAGGGCCATCGACAAGTCAGCACATGATGCTCACTCTTATGGATGGCGGCCAGATAGGTTGTACCCTCATCTTACTTGTGTGCAACATTTATGGATTTGTTATTCATCTAAGCATGGAAAATAGATTATCACATTTCACTGTATATTCATGCTGATCTCTTACGGGTCTTGTTCAGGAGTTAACGTCGTTCCATAGTTCAGCTAAGAGACTTGTTCTTTAGGTAACGATGTTCCGTAGTTATCATCCATCAGCCAATGCTACCCCACAGGCTGGTGATTATAGTATTATACCACTTCTAGTATAACCTATGTTGTTCTTTAATACTTTTGTGTGCCATCTAGTTAATCTCGAGTACAAACGATACATATTCTGTAGCTTTCATCCATGTTCTCCCTTTAGTTTTTTAGATCTGTTGCTACTAGTTAACCCCAGTCTACTATTTATGCCGTCTCCTACAGGCACCCATTACATAAATATAACTACTAGTTGTCTTCCATGCATGTCAGATATAATTGCACACACTGATTTATCCACAAGAACCTCACGGAGCAATGTAACTGCCAACAAACTTGACGTCAATGATACCCAATATGATGGAACATGTAAAGGCAGTTCTTCACAAGACTTGCAGAAAGATGATGAATCCTATTCACCCCACAAGGTCCTTACTCTAACTTGGCCCTTCATATGGGTACAGCATGTATATAATGTCCTGGAGTGCATCTACTCTGTTGCAATGCCTTGTGCTTAGCCTGCTGATCATGCATGTAAATATGGCATACCTTCCTGTTTTTCAGTACCTATTCCATTAATGATAACATGTTTTAAAATTCAAGTACTGTCATTCTACTCTATCGCAATGCCATCTTCTTAGTTTGGACATCATGCTTCTCAATATCTTATGCATCGTTATTCATCAGTATGTACTTCATTTGTCTACCATACCATGTTCTTGTTTTTTTACATTGAACTGTTGTTCTAGTGATCTCTTGCAATGCCATCTTAGTTTCCCAATCATACACACATATGTTGCCTTAGTGTTTTTATGTATGTATTCCGCTAGCATACAGTTTTACATTCAAGTAGTGTTTTTTTACACTGTTGTCCTGTTGGATCCCCAGCTCTTACATCATACTCCCTCTGTCCGGATTACATGTCGCAGAAATGGATAAAATTGGATGTATCTAGAACTGAAATACGCCTAGACCCATCCATTTATTTCCAGATGGAGGGAATAAATGTCAATATGTCATGCCTTTCTATTCTTCAATACCTATTCCATCTCTGTTGTAGCATGTTTTATAATTGAAGCACCATTCTTCTATATAAGGCATGCAAAGGGAAGACGGCTATGTTAGAATCTGAAGGGTTACAAACCAGGTCTTTGCAAAAGATCCAAACGCCAGGAGATAATAAACCAACTCCATTTTTCATAGATACTGCTCCAGCATAGAGAAACCCAACTCCCACTGATATTAAGCAGATTCCAGTGGCCAAAGAACTAGTCCGCTCCAGTCCAGCAAAAGAATGTCAACTCCATTCTAAGAAGTGTGTGCGTATCCTCGCATCATGAAATTTTATAGCATTCTGATCATATTTTCTACATGTTTCTTACCCATCTCTCCTTTAGAAAATAAGGTTAAATGATAGAAGACTTCTTCATTGGGATTGTATTTGAGGAAAATATCTTGCGGGAATTCTCTATGCTCCAATGCTGATGTAAGTACCTGTTGTATATCACTATATTTTTACATCAGCATGTATTTTGTTAATCAGCGTGAATCCAACCTTTATCTGATATAAAATTAGTTGTAGCAAAATGTTAAAGGCGACAATGTTGATTTTTGTAAGGAAAACTGCCTGGTAGTTTTGCATACTGAGCTGCATGAGTGTACTATCTCATATCATGCACATTACTGAATTGTTGTGTCGCTCTGGTTGCCCATCCATTCATTGTGTCAATGTTGCTTTCGTATTACCTTACCTGGATGATGATAGTTGTGCCATATTGTGTTAATTTGGTGTAGGATGGTGTGGTCTGGTTGCCCAAACGTTCGTCGTGTCAATGTTGCTTTCCTATTATATGACCTGGCCAATGATAGCAATGCTAGTGTGTTAATTTGGTGCAGGCTGCTGAAGATAAGAAGACAAACTCTGAAAACAGCAAGGCAACCCCATTATTTCTTTCCAATAAATCTAGCCCGGGTAATATGGCAATAACCCTTGATTAATCTGTTTGGTTCCCCTCCTAATTCATGTTATGATGTAGTGGTCGAGACACTCTTCACTATCAATAATAGAAGCCTGCCAAAATCGCCATCTAAATCTGTTCAGTTTCCTCTGTATCGAATGTAACGGAAAAAATGTATGTTTGTGAACCAATTAATGGCTGAAGCAATGATGGAGGAATCAGAGGTGCACATTCGTGTGCAACAACAACTGATCAATGTTTTCAGAGACAGTGTAGCAAAGCAGCAAGAACTTGCCCACATGCTTATGGGTGTCATCCGCGCTGAGGTTGCAGATTGTGACGTTGTAGATCGGTAGGTTCTGTTCATTTATTTGCACTGGCATCAATCTTTGATTGCCTAGTGGATGTAATTTCCTATAATATATGCTGGATGTGCAATGTTTTTCCCTATATGTCGTACCTTTGCTTGATCGGTTTTGGTCCTATGCATAATTGCTCGTCGTAATGGGCTCAAATTATCTAATTGGGCCAAAAGACATGTACGAACTTTAGTGGGCCCATTAAGTTAATGGACCGTTACCAGGCCGAAAGTTAATTGTCGGCCCTCTTACCTCCCGGGTCGTTAACAGGCCGACATCGAAGCGGGCAACAAGCGGGCCCATTTGATCTCATGGGCCGTTAACAAACCGATACTAGGTCGGGCTACATATGGCCCAACTATACTATGGGCCTTTACCAGGCCGAAAGAGACAGCGGGCTCGTACTGGACCATGAAGAGCATGGGCCGCGAAGAGGCCGAAAGTCAGGTCATACTGTAAATGGCCCAACTGTGTTGTGGGCCTTTAGCAGGCCGGAAGAGAAACCGGGCTAGTATTGGACCATGAAGAGCATTGGCCGTTAAAAGGCCAAAACTCAGGTCCGACTGCAAATGGCCCAACTCACTTATGGGTCGTCAATAGGCTGAAAGACACACCAAGCCGGAAATTGGCCCAACACTTAATGGGTCGCTAAAAGGCCGAAAGATGTACATCTCGAAAATTGGCCCATCCCTTGAATGGGCCGTTAATAGGCCGAAACCACATTGGGCCGATATTGAGCCCAAATATATAGCGGGCTGTTAACAGGCTCGAACTGACGATGGGCTGCAATGCTGTCAAATCGTTAACGGGTCGTTGACGGGCCGAATTGGCACATCTCGTATGGGCCGTGGGCTTAAATGGGCCTGACACAATTAGGCCTTATATGGGCCGGCCTGCTAATTCTTACTAGGCCGACCTTTTCACCGGAATGGGCCACTTTTGGGCCGCGCCACGTGTCGATCTATCACAGGCGCCTCCTGTCCAATGAGTGGATGACATCTGTCCCAACGGTGAGCCGACAAGTGGTTCCTCCGGCCAATGAGAATTTTACAGGTGGAAAATCCCCATTGGTCCGGGCTGTTAATGGGTTATCGGATCCAAACTGGAACCCGATAGCATAACGGCGACCCGTTACGATGGATGCCACATGTCGGTCACCCTTGATGAAAGCACTTCTATGACGCGTGATATATCATCATGGAAGTGGACACTTCCGTGATGATAATTTTGGTAATGTCATGGAACACTTCTATGACAACACAGGTATGACTATCTTGATTCTATCATAAAATCATCATGGATATACATGCATGACAGAAAACATGACCTACTGTGACAAACACGTATCATCACGGAAGTGTATTTTTTTTGTAGTCAGTACAGATAATATCATCAACATATATTTGGCACACGAATAATTCATCATCATAGGTTTTGGTGAAAAGAGTGGGGTCAAGTGAACCGGGTTTGAAGCCTTTCTTCATGAGGAATTCCTTCAAAGTATCATACCACGCCCGAGGGGCATGCTTAAGGCCATAGAGGGCCTTGTTGAGTCTGAAGACTTTGTCAGGATGCTTAGGATCTTCAAAACCTGGGGGTTGAGCAACATATACTTCTTCCTCAAGCTTACCATTGAGGAATGCACTTCTCACATCCGTTTGATATAAGATGATATTATGATGGTTAGCATAAGCAAGTAATACGTGAATAGCCTCAAGTCTAGCTACATGTGCAAAAGTTTTATCGAAATCAATTCCTTCAACCTGTGTGTAGCCTTGAGCTACAAGATGAGCCTTATTCCTCACCACAAGGCCATTTTCATCTTGCTTGTTGCGGTAGATCCATTTGGTGCAGATCATATTGTGCTTGCGTGGGTCTGGTCGCTGATGCATCTCCAACGTATCGATAATTTTTTATTGTTCCATGCTATTATATATTCTGTTTTGGATGTTTAATGGGCTTATTTATACACTTCTATATTATTTTGGGGACTAACCTATTAACCGGAGGCCCATCACAAATTTCTGTTTTTTTTGCCTATTTCAGTGTTTCGCAGAAAAAGAATATCAAACGGAGTCCAAACGGAATGAAACCTTCAGGAACGTGATTTTTGGAACAAACGTGATCCAGAGGACTTGGAGTGGACGTCAAGCAACAGACGAGGAGGCCACGAGGTAGGGGGCGCGCCAACCCCCCCCCCCCCCCCAGGCGCTCTCTCCACCCTCGTGGGCCCCTTGTGGCTCCACCGACCTACTTCTTCCTCCTATATATACCTACGTACCCCCAAACCATCAGAAGCGACCACGAAAACCTAATTCCACCGCCGCAACCTTCTATACCCGTGAGATCCCATCTTGCGGCCTTTTCCGGCGTCCTGCCGGAGGGGGCATTGATCACAGAGGGCTTCTACATCAACACCATAGCCTCTCTGATGATGTGTGAGTAGTTTACCTCATACCTTCGGGTCCATAGTTATTAGCTAGATGGCTTCTTCTTTATCTTTGGATCTCAATACAAAGTTCTCCTCGATTCTCTTGGAGATCTATTCGATGTAATCTTCTTTTGCGGTGTGTTTGTCGAGATCTGATGAATTGTGGGTTTATGATCAAGATTATCTATGAATAATATTTGAATCTTCTCCGAATTCTTTTATGTATGATTGGTTATCTTTGCAAGTCTCTTCGAATTATCAGTTTGGTTTGGCCTACTAGATTGATCTTTCTTGCAATGGGGAAGTGCTTAGCTTTGGGTTCAATCTTGCGGTGTCCTTTCCCAGTGACAGCAGGCGCAGCAAGGCACGTATTGTATTGTTGCCATCGAGGATAAAGATGGGGTTTATATCATATTGCATGAGTTTATCCCTCTACATCATGTCATCTTGCTTAAAGCGTTACTCTGTTCTTATGAACTTAATACTCTAGATGCATGCTGGATAGCGGCCGATGTGTCGAGTAATAGTAGTAGATGCAGAATCGTTTCAGTCTACTTGTCACGGACGTGATGCCTATATACATGATCATACCTAGAATTCTCATAAATATGCTAAATTCTATCAATTGCTCGACAGTAATTTGTTCACCCACCGTAATACTTATGCTATCATGAGAGAAGCCACTAGTGAAACCTATGCCCCGGGGTCTATTTTCCATCATATTAATCTCCCGTTATTTAAATTACTGTTTGCTTACTTTCTTTACTTTTACCCTTTATCATAAAAATACCAAAAATATTATCTTATCATCTCTATCAGATCTCACTCTCGTAAGTAACCGTGAAGGGATTGACAACCCCTTTATCACGTTGGTTGCGAGGTTCTTATTTGTTTGTGTAGGTGCAAGGGACTTGAGCGTGACCTCCTACTGGATGGATACCTTGGTTCTCAAAAACTGAGGGAAATACTTACGCTACTTTACTGCATCATCCTTTCCTCTTCAAGGGAAAACCAACGCAGTGCTCAAGAGGTAGCAGTTGCTTGACAAGTTCCCAGACATTGTTGAGTTTGAACTGATGTAATTCCTCTTGCATCGCTTGAATCCACTCAGGCTCCAGGAAGGCCTCATCTACTTTGGTGGGCTCTGTGGTAGAGACAAAAGAAAAGTGCCTACAAAAGTTAGACAAATGAGAAGACCTTGAGCATGTGAGAGGACCTGGTGTGTTGATGTCGTCGATGATTTTCTCGATCTGCACTTCATTTGCAACGCAAGGATGAGCAGGTTGACGACGTTGATTAGGCTCAGCATTTTCTTCAGAGCCATTTTACTCAGGTGCACCAGCATGATGTTCTTCACTTTCTGGAATGACTTCTTCAGCAGATTCTTTGGTAGGAATGACATCCTCAGTAGCCTTGAACTTAATGGATTCCTCAGGAGACATTTCATCTAGCACAGAAGGTAGGTGCTCTCTTTGCGAGCCGTTAGTTTCATTGAACCGCACATCTATAGTTTCAAAAACCTTGTGATGAACGGTGTTGAAGACCCTGTAGGTGTGCGAGTCCTTTCCGTAACCAAGCATAAAACATTCATGTGCTTTCGATGCAAATTTAGAATTGTGATGAGGATCTCTAATCCAACATTTAGCACCGAAGACTTTGAAATAACTCACATTGGGTTTCTTGTCAATGAGGAGTTCATATGATGTCTTTTTGAAGAATTTGTGAAGATATACCCTGTTGATGATGTGGCACACAGTATTAATTGCCTCGGGCCAGAAATGACGAGGCGTCTTGTATTCATCAAGCATAGTGCGAGCCATCTCAACAAGAGTCCTGTTCTTGCGCTCCACGACGCCATTCTGCTGGGGAGTATAAGGAGCGGATAACTCATGAGTAATACCAAGTTCATCAAGATAGTCATCAACACCAGTATTCTTGAACTCGGTCCCATTGTCACTTCGGATGTGCTTGATCTTCACACCAAAATTGGTTGAAGCCCTCGAGGAAAATCATTTGAAGACTTCTTGCACTTCAGTTCTGTAAGTGATGATATGCACCCATGTGTAACGAGAATAGTCATCAACAATAACAAAGCCATATAAAGATGCAGCATTGGTGAATGTGGCATAGTGAGTAGGGCCAAACAGATCCATGTGAAGCAATTCAAATGGACGAGTGGTAGTCATGATAGTCTTTGAGGGATGCTTGGCCTTGGTCATCTTTCCAACTTCACAAGCTCCACACAGGTGATCCTTGAGGAATTTGACACCCTCGACGCCAATGACATGCTTCTTCTTCGCGAGCGTGTGCAAGTTCCTCATGCCAGCATGACCTAGTCGTCGATGCCATAACCAACCTTCTGAAGCTTTTACAAGTAGACATGTGGCAGGTTGAGGTCCTTTAGATAAATCAACAATATACAAGTCTCCTCTCCTAAAGCCTTCGAAGACTTTGGAATGGTCAGCTTCCATGATCACAACACAACGCTACTTGCCAAAGACAACAACCATATCAAGATGACAAAGCATTGAGACAGACATGAGGTTGAATCCTAAGCACTCGACAAGCATGACTTTGTCCATGCGTCGATCCTTTGAGATCGCAACCCTACCTAGACCCAATACCTTGCTTTTGCCCTTGTCAGTGTAGGTGATATGCTTCAGATGTGATGGAGATAAGGCAGTGTCCATTAATAAGTTCCTGTCACCAGTCATGTGATTTGTACATCCACTGTCGAGGCCCCACTCAGTAGCTTTGGGTTGATCATCCTGCAGATGAATTAGTGCATCTTACGAACTCATATACTTCATCTGTGAAGAATATGACATCAAATTCATCAGATCACTTTCATCAAGCAATACAACAGATAAAGCAGTATAAGGATGTGAGAAATGAAAATTCATTTCTTCATGATTAGCTTGTGTCCTTTCAAGCATATTTAGGTCTCCAGCAAATTCTTTAGATGTTTAAATTCGTCTGGAGACCTGACCCTGCATAGGAGATTAGTTCTTTTTCTTCACCACCCACATCTAGAGGGGTGGCAAAGAGTTCATCATTCTGCGAACTCCATAAGAGAAAGGTGGCATAGAAGCCAGTCCACTTTGTTTCACAGAAGAGGGGTTAGAGTAAGCATATGAATAAGGAGAGAAATTCTTCGAGGATTTATGAACATAATGATTTGAAGAATAATGCACATATTCATAGCCCTTAGGCTTTCCCTGTGAAACAGAAGTGTTAGCACGATGATGTTCATATGAGGATTTTGATCCATATGAGGACTTGGATCCATATGAAAACTTTGGTCCATATGGAGAATTTGATCTGGGGTTCTTATTCTTCACAGGTGGTGCCATGATGACATTCACCTGAAGACTTTCAAGGCACCTTTTGGGAACCCAGATTTTCTTCATAGGGGGGCCATTCCTGTAGTTAGTGCCAACATATCTAGCAAATACTTCATCATTCTGATTTTTGAACAGTTTATAGTTGAGTCGAATGACTCATCAAAAGAATATGAAGATTCACAAGTAAAGCCAGATAAAGTGGATGGATCTACGGGAGGTCCCTTTGCAGCAACCCATGAGGTTTTGGGGTACTGCTCAGGTTTCCAGTAGGTCCCATCAGCATTGAGTTTCCTCTCAAAGGCAATACCCTCTTTCCTAGGGTTCCTATTGAGGATCTGCTTTTTAAGCACATCACAAAGAGCCTGTTGCCCTTTGAGGCTTTTGTACATGTCTGTCACATAAAATTCCTTCAGCCCTGCATTGTTACTGATACTAGTAGCATCCTCAGATGAGGAATTCATGATAATAGAGACAGTTGAAGAATTTGTAGCAACAGAAGCATTTGAACTTTCAGGTGAAGAATTAGCAGATTCACGTTTAATGCATTTCAAACATGGTGGAATGAATTCATCCTGAGCGGCACTGATCTATTGAGCAAGCAATGAATCACGTTCCTTCTGAAGATCTTCATAACTCGCCCTTAGCTTCTCAAGATCTTGCTTTCTTTGAAGAAATTCATAAGAAAGCTTCTCATGACCGGCTAAGAGAGTGTTATGATGATTTTGAAGGTTGTCAAACTTAGACTGAAGTCTCTGAAGATTATCAGTCAGAGTTTGAGTTCGATCCATTTATTCACCCAACATATCATCGCTTTCATCTAGCATGTTTTGAACTTTTTCCAAAGCTCTTTGGTGTTTAGTGGCAAGGGAAGCAAGCTTGGTATAGCTGAGTCCAAATTCATCATCACTAGACTCAGATAGGAAGCATTCAGCTACCTTGGCACCTTTTTCCATAAGGCATGGTGCAGAGGATGATGATTCAGGATCGAAAGTCATCGTTTTGAGAGATTCCTTGAACTCCTCAAACCAGGGATCATGACAAGTCCAATGACCTTCATAGACATCGGAGAGTCAGTCCCAGATAAGCTTCGCATGGCAGAGATGCATAATGTTCCTAAACTAATTTCGGGATAAGCAGGAGCAGATGACATGCTTCGCTATGATGTCAAGTCGAGTGTACTTGTGAATATCATCAGCCTCCACCATCTTGCAAAGATCAGTAACACCAATCTCAGTGTCGGTCCACAACTCGTTGTCCATCACCATGAGACGCTTCTTCATCATGGCCTTCCACTTGGGATAATCATGACCGTCAAAGATGGGGCATGTCATTTTCTTCATTCTTGCGGTCGACATAACTAGAACTCCAGGCGGTTAAACCAAAGTCACACAGAACAAGGGAGTACCTTGCTCTGATACCAATTGAAAGTGCGTTATATCGACTAGAGGGGGGTGAATAGGCAATTTTTACAAATTCGTCATTGAGGAATTTCAAGGTGAGGAAATTCCTAAGTCACGAACAACAAGCAGCGGAATAAGTACTCAGATGCAAGCATAACAGAGTAGTAGCACAGTCATCATGATGAAATGAAAACAAGCACATAGTACAAGTAGCGTAAACACAGGATAAGCAGGCTGAAGACAAGGTGACTAAAGAATTTGGAATGAGGAAGTTGAGAAAGTCTTCAGTCAGTGTCTTCAAACACTAACGATCAAGTGCAACAGTATATGAATGAGGAAATGGAAGGGTTGAGGAAATAGAACCAGTAGCTCGATGAAGACAGTGATTTGATAGACCAGCTCCAACTGTTGT
Source organism: Triticum aestivum (assembly GCF_018294505.1). Taxonomy (NCBI): domain Eukaryota; kingdom Viridiplantae; phylum Streptophyta; class Magnoliopsida; order Poales; family Poaceae; genus Triticum; species Triticum aestivum. The sequence continues at coordinate 456,132,392 of NC_057808.1, read as the reverse complement.
GACAGTTGTACGTCTGGTTGGAGCGGCTAGGTATTTAAACCTGAGGACACACAGTCCTCACTGTATTCTCCTTGAGCTAAGATCACACAGACCTCGCCCAATCACTCGTGGTAAGTCTTCAGGTGACTTCCAAACCTTGACAGACTCGGTCACTCGGCTATCCACAATTCCTCTTGGATGCTCTAGACCATGACGCCTAACCGTCTGGAGGATGCACAATCCTCAGAGGTAACAAGCGTCGGTTCCACACAGGAACAATCTCTTCAGTGATGCTCAATCACTTTGGGTTTGTAGGTGTTTGGGTTTGGGTTTTCCTCACTTGATGATTTTTGCTCAAAGTCCTCGAAGGATGGATGCCCTCAATGACAAGTGCCAGTTTCTCTCGGAGCAGCCAACCAGCTAGTGGTTGTAGGGGGGGCGGCTATTTATAGCCTAGGGACCAGCCTCACATGACATAAATGCCCTTCAGTGATATAACCGTAAGGTGGGTAGATATTTTGGGACAACTAGCGCATAGCACAGCAATGGTCGGAAATTTGAGTATCAAATTCCTGAGGGCTATCATGTTCCTCACTTGTAGGCAATTCGCACTGGCGAATTCCTAAAACCTTAGTCAGAACAAATTCCTCAGAGAATAGAAGATCTTCGTCTCTGTCACTGAAGAAATTGACTGAACTGTATGAGATTTCCAATGGCTTCACTCGAAATAATTGGGTTGGTGTAGGATTTTGAGATGAGCATCACTTGGAAACTTTTCCTTAGTTTTACCTCGACCCCCTTTAACAGTACGGTGTTACCTATGACTCAAGAAAGAGAAAATGAAACTACGAAAACAAAAGTCTTCATGCTTCGTAATCCTCGCATGAATATCATGTCTTCACGATCACACCAATTTCTTCACTTTCAAAGTCTTCAAGAAAACCAAAGTCTTCAGCTGAAGACATTCATTTTTAGGGGTCAACTTTCATCGTAAATATCAAACTCCTCATAGACTTATAGACCTGTGTACACTCACAAACATATTAGTCCCTTAACCTATAAGTCTTCAATACACCAAAACCACTAAGGGGCACTAGATGCACTTACAGGTTGCTTGCGGCTATTCGGTCCCCACCCCCCTTCTGTAGAAGGCCACGGCCCGCAACAATCAATCCTCCATCGGCCTTCACCCCCATGTCCACAGTGGCGACCGACAGTTCTTCTGTTGTGGCGGCGGCGACAAATTGGATGAGAATTGCAGGTGCCAGCATCTTAGCCGCATCCTGGGAGATGGTTTTCACTCTCATGTGAGAGTTTTCTACACTAGCTCCAGCCACTCGCTCAATTGAGACGCTCTGGACCTCCAGTGCGGCGATTGTGACGGCTGTTGCAGCAATGATTGGGTTGTCAGATTGGGTTGCCGACACATCCGCCTTGGTCGGACTGTCATTCCCATCTGGGTTTGGTCCAGCGTGGTCTGCACCTCCACCTCTGGTGGCACCCCAGGTAAATCTGGTAAGTAAATGTCTAGTAGAAAACAGGGCTTAGGTCACAGGGCAGTTTTCACATTAGCACCGGTTCAGTCACGACCGGGACTAATGTGAGCATTGGTCCCGGTTCGTGCGGCCAGGGGCCTGCCGGGCCTCGTGGGGGCATTGGTCCCGGTTCGTCCGGCCCCTTTGGTCCCGGTTGGTGGGACAAACCGGGACCAAAGGTCCACGCTCCTGGCCCACCACCCTTTAGTCCCGGTTCATACCACAAACCGAGACTAAAGGGCTGGTCCTAGTTGCGGCCAGTGTTTAGTCCCACCTCGCCAACCGAAGGGCGCTCACACCAGTTTATAAGACCGTCCCTCTATGCCTTGTTGAGCTTCTCTTAAAGTGAAAATAGATGCCCTTATACAGGGAATTTCACCTAAATTCACAGTAAATTAAAATTTACTGTGAATTTAGGTTTAATTTTCTCTATAAGCGCATCTATGTTCATTTTTTTATACAGGGAATTCCACCGCCGCCGCCCTCCGGTCCATTCAGTCGCAACCAGAGCCCCCCCCCCCCCCCGTCCGTATAGCACCACCATCCTCCTCCCCTCGATCGTGCGGAGCCGCCCAAACCTTCAACTGCGTTGGGGAACCACCGTAGGCCAAAGCCCCAAACCTCCCGAAGCTGCCGTCTGCGGCGGAGCTCGCCGCCGGCGACTCCCTCCATCCCCGCCACCTCCTCGACCACCGGGAGGACCGCCCCGGCCTGGCGGATCCATCCCCGCCCTCAGGACCCCACGAGGAGCCGCCGTTCACCGGCGTTGATCGCCGGAGCCCCGCCTCTGTTCCGCCAGAGGAGGAAGGAGGCGGGGGCGACTGGTCAAACCTGACCAGTGGGCCCAAGGGACCCACTGTTAGTGACCCACGAGCCGGTCCACGCGGGTTAAGTGGAGGATCTGACACAGGATCACCTTCAGGCAAGATGAATAGGTCTTCAGGGGCACGACGGCAGCGGCGGCGCCATGGCCAGGACTGGTGACGATGGCGGCGGCGAGCGAGCGGGAGGGTGGCGGCGGCTGCGTGCGAGTGGGAGGCCGGAGGATCACCACTCATTGTGCTCGACATATCACTACAAGAAACCTGTTAATCCATGACGGATTTCTAATGAAATTTTTGGAAACTCTCATCGATGACCTGGTAAAACCCCACAAGCCCGGTGAAAGCCCGCTAAAGCCCGTCTAACCGTTCCCGTATAAAAACTTAACCCTAAATTCCCTCCTCGGCCCCTGCATCGTGTCCCACAGCACGTCGCCACCCCTCGTCCCTCCCACAGCTCGTAAACCTTAATAAAATAAAATAAAATAAAATAAACTATAGTAACTACAATAAATAAACCTTAATAAATTAAGTAAAAATAGCAGCAGTATAATAAATAAAAATAGCAGCAGTAAAATAAATAAAAATAAAATAATTAAAGTAAAATACATAAGTAATTAGAAATAAAATAAATAAGTTTTTTGTTGTAAGTAGAAACAAAACCAAACAAATAAAGCAAAAGAGAAAAAAACAGAGGAAAAAAATTATGCCACCTACTGGGCCACCACGGCCTGAATACAACTAGAAACCCATCCTTGGGCCAGGATTCGGGCCCGCAGAAGGCCCAGTAGGCCCACAGGCAAATAGTAACAGAATAGGCCCGTAAGCCTGCATTTGAGAGGAGCTCGAAGTGGTCAGCGCAGCTGCGCTTATAAACCACTGACGAAGCCTCTCGGCTAGCAAGGTAGGACTAAACATCCCACCGCACCACGCCAGTTCCAGCACAAGGCCTTTGGTCCCGGTTGGTGCCACCAACCGGGACTAAAGGGGGCATTGGTCCCGGTTCGTGGCACCAACCGGGACCAAAGGCCTTTAGTCCCGGTTGGTGCCACCAACCGGGACCAATGAGTTCCCTATATATACCCCAACGCCACAGCAGAGCACTCCAGAGTGCTCTGTTTTTTCTGGCCGGCGAGGGGAGGGCATTTGGGTGCTCTAGCTCACCTCCTATGCAAATGAGGTGTTCGATGAAATGTCTGAGCCACACTAGTTAATCTTTGTCCTCTCGAAACTCGACCTCCGAGCTCCATTTTCCCCGAGATTTGTCTAGATTTAGCGGTCCGTCACGTCCCGTCCCCGTCTTCACCGCCGTCGATCGCCCGCGCCGATCTCGTCGCCAGCACCACCGTGGTGAGCCTCTTGTTCTTATCTTCTTTCTGAAAGGAAAAAATTCTTACTTTAGATAGTTACTTGTCTAATTTTGTTACTTTTATTATTCCTTCTTATTACATAGTGCGATGGTTTTGGTATCCGCCCCCGTCGACCCTCGTCCTGTCTATGATTCGGATGTGGTATATATTATCTTTTTATAACTATTTGGTTCATTTATTGTTTATGACAAATATACCGACCAACGTGACATAGATTTTATTTATCTAGGAGGTGGTTGAACCGGAAATTCTAACCGACCCTATTGTCGAGAGGTTAAATTTAGTTGAAGAAGAAAACAATTACTTGAAGGAAAAAATAAAAAAATTGAGGAGGAGAAGATGATATTGGAGTTGCATGTTGCGGATGTCGTCGATGATCACAAGATCAAGATGGATGCAATGCGCTTGAAGATTAGAAAGATTAGAAAATATGCCATTCATACCGAGGCTTGGTATCATTATGCCGTTGGATCAATTGTTACCTTGGTTGCGATTATGATCGCATTTGTTTTCGCATTGAAATGTTTTACATAGTTTCAATGTATGGTTTAATTAATTAGATGCTCTGGAGAGCTATATATATGTTGTTAGATGAGAACTACGTATGTACTTTGGTTCTAATGTGATGATGAACTTCTATTAATTTGGTCACTTAATTATCTATTCATGATGTTTTGTAATGGTTTTTGACACACTTAATTATATATAATGCACGCAGATGAACCGGCAATGGATGTACGGTGACAGACACACCTCCGAGTACATTAAGGGCGTGCATGATTTTCTCGAAGTGGCTGAGGCAAACAAGCAGAATGGTTTTATGTGTTGTCCATGCCATATATGTGGGAATACGAAGTCTTACTCTGACCGGAAAATCCTTCACACCCACCTGCTTTACAAGGGTTTCATGCCACACTATAATGTTTGGACGAGGCACGGAGAAATAGGGGTTATGATGGAAGACGGCGAAGAAGAAGAGGACGATGACAACTATGTGCCCCCTGAATACGGTGATGCTGCAATGGGGGAAGCTGCTGAAGATCAAGAGGAACCAGACGATGTGCCCAATGATGCTGCAAGGGGGGAAGCTACTGAAGATCCAGAGGAACCAGTGCCCGATGATGATGATCTCCGCCGGGTCATAGTCGATGCAAGGACGCAATGCGAAAGTCAAAAGGAGAAGCTGAAGTTCGATCGCATGTTAGAGGATCACAAAAAAGGGTTGTACCCCAATTGCGAAGATGGCAACACAAAGCTCGGTACCATACTGGAATTGCTGCAGTGGAAGGCAGAGAATGCTGTGCCTGACAAAGGATTTGAGAAGCTATTGAAAATATTGAAGAAGAAGCTTCCAAAGGATAACGAATTGCCCGACAGTACATACGCAACAAAGAAGGTCGTATGCCCTCTAGGATTGGAGGTGCAGAAGATACATGCATGCCCTAATGACTGCATCCTCTACCGCGGTGCATACAAGGATCTGAACGCATGCCCGGTATGCGGTGCATTGCGGTACAAGATCAGACGAGATGACCCTGGTGATGTTGACGGCGAGCCCCCCAAGAAGAGGGTTCCGGCGAAGGTGATGTGGTATGCTCCTATAATACCACGGTTGAAACGTCTGTTCAGAAACGAAGAGCATGCCAAGTTGATGCGATGGCACAGTGAGGACCGTAAGAAAGACGGGAAGTTGAGAGCACCCGCTGACGGGTCGCAGTGGAGAAAAATCGAGAGAAAGTACTGGGCTGAGTTTGCAGCTGACCCAAGGAACGTATGGTTTGGTTTAAGCGCGGATGGCATTAATCCTTTCGGGGAGCAGAGCAGCAATCACAGCACCTGGCCCGTGACTCTATGTATGTATAACCTTCCTCCTTGGATGTGCATGAAGCGGAAGTTCATTATGATGCCAGTTCTCATCCAAGGCCCTAAGCAACCCGGCAACGACATTGATGTGTACCTAAGGCCATTAGTTGAAGAACTTTTACAGCTGTGGAATGGAAACGGTGTATGTACGTGGGATGAGCACAAACAGGAGGAATTTAACCTGTACGCGTTGCTGTTTGTAACCATCAACGATTGGCCCGCTCTCAGTAACCTTTCAGGACAGACAAACAAGGGATACCACGCATGCAAGCACTGTTTAGATGACACTGAAAGTATATACCTGGACAAAAGCAGGAAGAATGTGTACCTGGGCCATCGTCGATTTCTTCCGACCAACCATCAATGTCGAAAGAAAGGCAAGCATTTCAAAGGCGAGGCAGATCACCGGAAGAAGCCCGCCATGCGTACCGGTGATCACGTACTTGCTATGGTCAATGATTTACACGTAATCTTTGGAAAGGGTCCCGACGGACAAGCTATTCCGAATGATGCTGAGGGACACGCACCCATGTGGAAGAAGAAATCTATATTTTGGGAGCTACCCTACTGGAAAGAGCTAGAGGTCTGCTCTTCAATCGACGTGATGCACGTGACGAAGAACCTTTGCGTGAACCTGCTAGGCTTCTTGGGCGTGTATGGGAAGACAAAAGATACACCTGAGGCACGGGAGGACCTGCAACGTTTGCACGAAAAAGATGGCATGCCTCCGAAGCAGTATGAAGGTCCTGCCAGCTACGCTCTTACGAAAGAAGAGAAAGAAATCTTCTTTGAATGCCTGCTCAGTATGAAGGTCCCAACTGGCTTCTCGTCGAATATAAAGGGAATAATAAATATGCCAGAGAAAAAGTTCCAGAACCTAAAGTCTCATGACTGCCACGTGATTATGACGCAACTGCTTCCGGTTGCATTGAGGGGGCTTCTACCGGAAAACGTCCGATTAGCCATTGTGAAGCTATGTGCATTCCTCAATGCAATCTCTCAGCAGGTGATCGATCCAGAAATCATACCAAGGCTAAGGAGTGATGTGGCGCAATGTCTTGTCAGTTTCGAGCTGGTGTTCCCACCATCCTTCTTCAATATCATGACGCACGTCCTAGTTCATCTAGTCGACGAGATTGTCATTCTGGGGCCCGTATTTCTACACAATATGTTCCCCTTTGAGAGGTTCATGGGAGTCCTAAAGAAATATGTCCGTAACCGCGCTAGGCCAGAAGGAAGCATCTCCATGGGCCATCAAACAGAGGATGTCATTGGGTTTTGTGTTGACTTCATTCCTGGCCTTAAGAAGATAGGTCTCCCTAAATCGCGGTATGAGGGGAGACTGACTGGAAAAGGCACGCTTGGAGGGGGGACTCAACAATATGCAGGGACGGATATTCTTGGTCTCAAGCACACTACACAGTTCTACAGAACTCTACCTTGGTGACCCCGTATGTCGATGAACACAAGAACAGTATGCGCTCCAAACACCCGGAGCAATGTGACGACTGGATTACATGTGAACACATCAGGACTTTCAGCAGTTGGTTGGAAACACGTCTCAGAGGTGACACCACTGTTTGTGATGAGTTGTACTCGTTGTCCAGGGGACCATCTTCGACTGTATTGACATACAAAGGATACGAGATAAATGGGAATACATTTTACACGATCGCCCAAGATCAAAAGAGCACCAACCAAAACAGCGGTGTCCGCTTTGATGCAGCAACCGAGAGGGGAAAGGACACATATTATGGTTACATAATGGACATATGGGAACTTGACTACGGACATGATTTTAAGGTCCCTTTGTTTAAGTGCAAATGGGTCAATCTGTCAGGAGGCGGGGCACAGGTAGACCCACAGTACGGAATGACAACAGTGGATCTGAACAATCTTGGGTACACTGACGAACCGTTCGTCCTAGCCAATGATGTGGCACAGGTTATCTATGTGAAGGACATGTCTACCAGACCGAGGAAAAGAAAAGATAAGGAAGCGAATACATCATATGATGAGCCAAAGCGCCACATAGTTCTTTCAGGAAAAAGGGACATTGTGGGAGTGGAGGGCAAGACAGACATGTCTGAAGATTATGAAAAGTTTCATGAAATTCCTCCCTTCAAAGTCAAGGCTGACCCAAGCATCCTGATAAACGATGAAGATTATCCATGGTTACGGCGCAACAAGCAAATGACACAAGCGAAGAAAAAGTGAAGACTTTCTCCCGCAACTATTATGATGATACCATGCCAACTTTGTAATAGACGAGTATGATACCATTGTCCGTTTTGTACAACAAGTGCCATTGGTTCCGGTTGGTGGCACGAACCGGGACCAATTCCACCCTTTGGTCCCTGTTGGTACCACGAACCGGTACTAATGAGGCTGTGGCCCCACGAGCACCTTTAGTACCTGTTCGTGGCACGAACCGGTACTAGAGTTTCTTACTAAGCAGTTTTTAGTCCCACCTCGCTAGCTGAGAGGCACTAGGAGCGGTTTATAAGCCCTGAGTGCAGAGACGATGAAGAAGAGGCGCAATGCTCACGTTGCTTAGCTTCAAGCCTTGAGGAATAAGGTAGACTGCATCGAGCTATGTGCAGTGCAGTCTACACTATTCCAAAAGGCTTGAAGCAAATCAACGAGCATTGCGCCTCTTTTTTATTTTTAATAACTTATTACAACTCCGGACTTCTTGTGTTCCGACAAAATAAAATAAACTTTAATAAAATTTATGAAACTAAAATTAACAAATTATTTTCTGTTCAAAACATTATAAGAAACCTCTATTATTATTGAAACTAAAATCATATAAAATTGATGCCACTAAAATTATCGAAGTATTTTCTGTTCAAAATCATTAAAAGCAAAAAGAATTTTCATAAAGAACTTTTTTTGATAGAAACTTTAATAGCAAAAAGAATTATCATAAAGTAAAATAAATAAGTAATTAGAAACAAAATAAAATAAAATAAATAAGTTTTTTGTTGTAAGTAGAAACAAAACAAAATAAATATAGCAAAAAAGAAAACAAAAAAACTAAATACAGCAAAAAGAATTTTCATAAAGAACTTTTTTTGATAGAAACTTTAATAGCAAAAAGAATTATCATAAAGTAAAATAAATAAGTAATTACAAACAAAATAAATAAGTTTTTTGTTGTAAGTAGAAACAAAACAAAATAAATAAAGCAAAAAAGAAAACAAAAAACTAAATACAGCAAAAAAATAGTTGGGGCGCTGCCCGCTGGGACCTCCAACCCTCGGGTTTGCAAATACAGGCCCAGAAGGGCTAGAGGGCTCAACGGGCAGCGCGCCGAAGTTAGGCCCAGAAGCCTGCTATAGAGAGGAGTTCGAGGCAGCAGCTGCAGCGGGGCTTATAAACCACACCGAGCCCCTCTCAACTAGCAAGGTGGGACTAAACTTTGCACTGCTGAAAACAAAAAGACTAAATACAGCAAAAAAATTGTTGGGGCGCTGCCCGCTTGGCCTTCCAACCCTCAGGTTTGCAAATACAGGCCCAGAAGGGCTAGGAGGCTAAACGGGCAGCGCGCCAAAGTTAGGCCCAGAAGCCTGCTATAGAGAGGAGTTCGAAACAGCAGCCGCGCCGCGGCTTTTAAACTGGTGCGGGCGCCCCTCGGCTAGCGAGGTGGGACTAAACTTTTGGCCGCGATGCGGGCAGCAAGACGCCTTTGGTCCCGGTTGGTGGCACCAACCGGGACCAATGCCCCCCCTTTAGTCCCGGTTGGTGCCACCAACCGGGACCAAAGGCCGCCGCTTCCCGCCCTTTGCGCTGCTGAAAAGGGACCTTTGGTCCCGGTTGGTGGCACCAACCGGGACTAAAGGGTGGCATTGGTCCCGGTTGGTGCCACGAACCGGGACCAAAGGTGTGCCTATATAAGCCAACACTTGGGAAATTTTCAGATCCCTCGCCAGTTGCCCCCGACGCCGCCAGGCTGCCCGTGCTCGCCGTCGCCGCCCGCTCCTCGTCGCCGTCGCCCCGCGCCCTTGCCTCGACGGGTCGCCGCCCGGTGCTCGTCGCCGTCGCCCTGCCCCCACGCGTCGCCCCGCCTCGTGCTCCCCTGCTCGCGCGCGCCGCCTCGGCGCCCCGAGCCCCCTGCCCGGCCCGCGCGTGCTCGCCGGCGCCCTCGCCGCCCCCGCCCCGTCCCGCCCCCGCGCGCCGGCGCCCTCGCCGCCCCCGTCGCCGCCATCGTCCTAGCCGCCCCCGCTGTGAGAGCCGCCGCCCCGGCTCTGTTTTTTTATTAGTTTAATTGTTTTTTGATCATATATATAATGTATATGTGTATGTATGTGGCTATATGTTTTTGTTCATATGTGGCTATATGTTTTTTATTTTGATTAGTTTAATTTTTTTGTTCATATGTGATGTATATGTGTATGTGGCTATAATTTATATGTGAACAAAAAAAATTTGTATGTATGTAGATGTTCAAAATGTATGAATATATATGTCAAAAATGTTTTTTTGTTCATAGAAAGTTTTTGGTTCATATATAGAAAGTTTTTATATATGACAATGGATATATATTCGATATATATGAGAAATGATGATCCATGGAAAAGTTTTATATATGCAAAAGTTACAATTTTAGAAAAGTTTTATATATCTAGCTAGGAAGGGAAGAAGAAGAAAAAGAAGGATAGGAAAGAAGAAAATAAGAAGAGGAAAGAAAAAAGAAGAAGAGGAGAGGAAGAAGAGGAGAAATAAATAAGAAGAGGAAAAAAGAAGAAAAAGAAGAGGAGAAGAAGAAAGGAATAGAGGTTTCTATTTTTTCTTCTTCTCCTCTATTCCTTTCTTCTTCTCCTCTTTTTTTTCTTCAATCCTCTCCTCTATTCCTTTCTTCTTCTCCTCTTTTTATTTCTTCTTCGTTTTCTTATGTTTTATCGGGTCTGTCGTCGTCGATATATACCCCTCCCGATAACTTCAACACGAGGGGGGGATAACTTCAACACGAGGGGGGGTCGATATACCCCCTCCCCGATAACATTATTTTCCCGTGTATATATGTCGTCGTTGTCGATATAACCCCCTCTTGATAACTTCAACACGTGGGGGGGGGGGTCGATATACCCCCTCCCCGATAACATTATTTTCCCGTGTATGTATGTCGTTGTCGATATTACCCCCTCCCGATAACTTCAACACAAGGGGGGATAACTTTAACACGAGGGGGGGTCGATATACCCCCTCCTCGATAACATTATTTTCCCGTGTATGTATGTCGTCATTGTCGATATAACCCCCTCCCGATAACTTCAACACGTGGGGGGGTCGATATACCCCCTCCCCGATAACATTATTTTCCCGTGTATGTATGTCGTCGTTGTCGATATATATAACTCCCTCCCAGATAACTTTGACATGATGGACGGTCGATATGTATACCCCCTCTCGACCGTGATAACTTATACCATGGGAGCACCCCCCCCCCGGCCCTCTCGCTCGACCAAAACTCTCGAGGACACCCAAACCCTAGAAAAAAACGATGTCGGTCTCCTACCCCCTCCCGCCGCGCCCCTACCCTTGAAGCGTTGCCTAGGCCACCCCAAACCTGGAATAAGCTAGGTCTACGTTTGCACTAATATATCCACCTGCTGTCATGTTTGTGTAATAATTGCCATGTTGTAATATTTGCAGAAACAATGGAGCACGGACGAGATGAGCAAGCAGAATAGGTGTTGGGGGACATAATCTTAGCCGGAGGTGATATCTTGTCGTATCTTAACGACAATGATGGTCTGGAAGAACAGGGTGAAGAAGCAGGCTACGGTGATCGAAGAGTGGAGGAGGAAAGACATGATTATGATGGCTCCGGTGACCCAATGCTGGTGCAAGAAGGAGCCCGTGGTGACGGCTCCGGTGACCGAACAGAGTCCGGCCAGGTAAATATATTAGTTAAGCCTGTGCTGACTAGCTAATTGATGCATTCATTGTTTTGGTATGTACACATATTAATTAACACTCGTCTTTCTTCTTTTTTCTAGCCCTCCGGATCGAGCACAACTTCGGTAAAGAGACGAGGCCCGAAGAGAAAGTTGCGCTCGGATGAAAGGTTTGAGATCACAGCAATCGCGCGCAACGGCCAACCGATTGAACCCCTCCGGACAAAGGATGCATTTGCTGCTCAGTGCGGGGTTCTAGTTAGGGACAAGATCCCGATCAGCATCCACCAATGGTATAAGCCTAAGAAGGAAGACCCTGAGGTGTCTTATGTCAATGATATGCAGAAAGATGATCTTTGGACTGAGCTGAAGGCAAATTTCACCCTACCGCCAGAGGAGGATCCGGAGAAGCCAGTTATAGAGCAATTAATCAAGTCTCATGCTCTTAAGAAGATGGCAGACCTATTCAGGAGGTGGAAGAATGAGCTGAAAACGTTTGTCGACAAAGAAGAGACACCAGAATTCATCGGCCGGTATGAGAAGATCAGAGATCACTGGCCCGCATTTGTGGCCCACAAGACATCGGAAAAGAGTAAGAAGATGTCAGCGACAAACAAGAAGAATGCTGCGAAGAAGAAGCTTCACCATCGCACGGGGTCAGGTGGCTACCTCAAAGCCCGACCTAAGTGGGCCAAGGCTGAGAATGATCTGCTTGAAAAAGGGATCGAACCACAGACAATGAACTGGACAGACCGTTGCCAGACTTGGTTCTTCGGGGCTGGCGGAACCTTGGACCCTGTAACAGGGAGGTGCGTTTGAATGAACGAGCTTTTGAGAATACCAGTCAAGAAGATTCAGCAATATATCGATGCAGCGCAGGAAGGGACGTTCGTTCCAGACAGAGAGAACGACGAGCTCACAATGGCCCTCGGGAATGCTGAGCACCCTGGACGGACACGAGGCACGCCAGGCTCCGTTCCGTGGAAGGCTGGTTTTCCGGACGCGGGCGGTTACAAAACCCAGGAGAGGAGGAAAAAAGTGGAGCAGATCCAAATTCAGAAGCTGCACGAAAGGGTTCAAGCGCTAGAGGAACGAGATGGCAATCGAGATGCCGAAACTGCCCCCGAAGCTACACCACCATCTCAGCGGAGAAGCAGCGTGGCTTCCACCGAGCAGCTTCAGCTGGAGCATGCGGCTCCTGCTAGCTACCCCGTGGATGCTATCACGGAGTCTCAACATTGCCACCTTATGGCGGAATGGCAGAACTTCAAAGTCAAGGCGGCTGTTGGCTCTGTTTTACCTCCTGAACCCGGCGCAACCTACCACTGCCGGCCGATTCCAGAAGGATATGCTAGGGTGATGGTGGATGAAATAACGGAGGGATTTGAGGACCTCCAGCTTGACCACCCTACCGGTGAAGGGGAGACTCGGCTGGGTTTAGCTCTGAAGACTCCGTGCCTATGGTGGAAGGAGCTCATCAAGCTTCCGAACTGGACGGCTCCGGCGAGTAAGGGCACTCCGCCTCCTCCTCCGCCTCCTCCTCCGGCGAGTGATCAGGGCACTCAGCCTCCTTCTCCGGCGCGTGGCGGCACTCCGCCTCCTTCTCTGCCAGCGCCGGCGCGCTAGAGCAGCCAGCCTCCTCCTTCTCCGCCTCGTCAGCAAGGGCGGAAGAGACCCGCCGCCGCTGCGGCTGCTCCGGCGCGTCGTAGTCCTTCTCCTCCGCCTCGTAAGCAAGGAAAGAAGACAGCCGCAGCCGCTCCGTCTGCTCTGCCGACGTCTAGCAGTACAGCTGCCAGAGGCGGGAGGCAATACAGATTCGGTCCTTCTCTAAAGACTCCAGAGAAGTTACCATATGAGAGGACCGAAGAGGAGAACGCGAAGATCGTGCGAGCCGAAGTGAAGAATTTCTTTGAAGGGGTGAAAGCAAAGAAACATCTACCAAAGCGCACTCTGGCTGCCCTGACAAAACCACCAAAGTCTCCGCCGAGAGGCAACTATGAGCGCGTTCTTGCAAAGACATATGCCGAAGCGGAGCGGTCGGGAAGTACTGTCAGTGATAAAAGGATGAAAGAACGACGAGCTGGGAAAAAAATTGCCCAGCTCGACGAACAAGCGAACCAATCGTGCCCCCCGCTCAAGGTGTCAAAAGACATCGTCGCAAATGATCCGAGTATGGTGCCCGGTTATAGCAATCTTGGAGATTACCTGCCCGACGATGTACATTATGAAATCATGGAGGTGGACGAACACAAATACCATTACGGGAAGCCTCTCGTCAAAGATGAAAGATCTCTATCAACGATGATGCGAAGACTACATGATTGGTACATGAAAACCTGCAGAGAGTCTGATGGGATGGCTACTTTGACGCTGAGAGTTAAACCGGAGCATGACCTCGTTGGAATTGATCTGCTGAATGTTCCATTTGAGGATTTCTTCCAGTTTTACAATCAAAAGGCCCTCGATAAAACAACGATCACTTGCTACTGTCTGTAAGTAGTACTACTTCTGTCATTAAGTCTCTCTATATAGGTCAGCTCTTTCATTGCATGTATTTATACTTATCCTCACTATATTATGCAGATTGAAGATCGTCGAATTGAAGAAAAAACAAATCGGTGATATTGGGTTCATTAACACAAATCTCATAGTGAATGGACGGTCAAACATGATCCCAAGGAAGCCGAGGCCAACTTGCTACTATCGTTGGTATTAAATCAAAACAAAGATATAATACTCTTTCCTTACAACTTCAAGTGAGTGTTACTGTCTTGTGCATATTCGGTTTCCCTTATTAGTCCAGGTTATGGTAATGTAATTGATGACTTATGCATGCATGCGCAGCTTCCACTTTATTCTCCTAGAGATTAAGCTTGAGCAGGGAGTAGTAACCGTCTTAGACTCGAGACGAAAAGATCCCCAGGACTATGCGAACATGACTCAAATGCTCGAGAAGTAAGTTAAATCGATCATTATCCACCATATCAGCAACTTTGTTCATTTCCTGATATCAAGTAATTGTTTTCTTTGTCTGGCAGGGTTTGGAGAAAATTCACCTCAAAAGCTCCGGGACTGCCGAAGAAGCTGCAATTTAATCACCCGAAAGTAAGTACTATAGTAGCATGTTCCGTGCATCTCCTAGTGATTCAAGCGCTAGTTTCATCAATACCATTTAGCATGCTTGCTTATCAGTTAGATTGACCTCTATTTCTTGTAAAGTGGTTGTGGCAGGAACCCGGGAATAATTACTGTGGATACTACGTTTGCGAGTCCATCCGCTACACGACCTGTGAGCGGGGCTACACTGAAGAACAATATGAAGTGCGTAAGCAATAATATTCACAATTTTATTTTATTACCATCATTTGTGTTGAGTTTCATTTATTCATATATATATATGTATTGACCCCCTTCTTCAAATTAGATGTTTCGGAAGCGGGATGAACTCCTAGCAGAAGATCGTATGCGAGGAATTCAAGAGGAATTGGCGGCATTCTTCCTTGACCACGTGATCGCTGAAAACGGAGAATACTATGTGGACCCTGTGTTCCTACAATTTAATTAGGAGATTGTATTGTAAGAGATAATTATTGTATATATGTAGCCGGTAGTGTCGGATAGATATACGAGAACTTGTTGTTCGACCAATATCTCGGAGAAGGAGAGGTGGTCGATATCACTTCTCTCTGTATGCATATGTTCATGATGATCTTCTGTTTCCTTCATTTGATTACTAGCTAGCGTGTCTACTCCTCTCCATACGTATATAGTACGTAGCGTCGACCAAGCACGGAGATAAGAGAGGACACTTCTCTCTATTAATTAGCTAGCTAACACAATATATGAAACACCTAAATTAACCCCCCAAAACCCCTAAACCACCCCCTTTAAAAAAAACAAAAACCTCTGCTCCTGCCAGCTGCTGACGCGTGGATGCCTATTGGTCCCGGTTGGTGACACCAACCGGGACAAAAGGTCCTGCCTATTGGTCCCGGTTGGTGGCACCAACCGGGACCAAAGGCCCTCCTGCCTGGGCTCCCCGCACCGGCCACGTGGACGGCCTTTAGTCCCGGTTCGTGTAAGAACCGGGACTAAAGGTCTAGGGCATTAGTAACGATCTTGTCTGCATATTCAAATTGTGGGGTCGTTAGGGTTTTGTTGGGGCAGTTGCTTTGATCTGAATGATTCGATTGGATTAGATTAGATTTTAATCGATTCGCGTCGAATCTATTTGAACCATGCTATGTGCATACACTGTACTTTCTATGTGCTTATAATGTGTTCGTGTTGATGCTATGTGCATGGTTCCTATGAATGTGTCCATGCTATTTATGATTACTGATTTTTTTAACAATGCTAGAAACGTGTTGATGCTATGTATGATTACTAGGAATGCTAGCCTAGTGCTTGCCATATGCTCTTGTAGAACATGCATGATCAGAGTAGGAATGATATGCTTGCTATGTTAGCAAATTACTAGGAATGGTATGCTTGTTAAATGTGTTTGCTATGTTTGCATGCCCACTTCTCATAGCAATGTGCATACCCACTGATCATAGCAACATGCATTGCTCAAGTCACTACTTAGTTATGCAGTGCAACGATGTTACTCATTGTTGTCCTATGAACTAAAAAAGCGATGAAGATTGAGTAAGACTGAGTCGGTCATGAGGTCCGAGTCGTGGAAGACACGGCGTCGAGACTTCATCCCCGAGAACCGGTGACTAGCAAGGATAGACATGTCGGGGGGGGGGGAGGAGGAGGTGAAGCTGCTGCCCAAGATTGGTTGTCCATCGAGGATTTTGCGCGCAGATCCGAAACGCTGAGAATATCACCATGCTCGTCATCCCAAAGGCTTTTCAGCCTGTGATGAGAAAGTGGATATGACGCCCGCCTCACACTCGTCATCAAGCTATCCACCAACAAGTGGTACGAGTACTTCGTGCAGGTCTAGGACTTGAATGAGGAGCTCGTGCTAGGGCAGGGCTGGCAGTACTTCTCCCAGAAGCACAAGATCAAGTCCTGCGACATTATCGTTGTCAAGCTCGATAACCTCGGCCCGAAGGTTCAGATATACGACGTCAAGAACTCCAGGATTTGCCGCTTAAGATGCCATAAGCGCGTCTATCAAGGGTCCTCTAACCCAGCCCAGGCAATCTGAAGGTCCGCGAAGGCCATTTGATGTAAGTAGTAGTAGTCTGATCGGTGGGTTTCTAAAATTGGCCATATTTTACTCAAGGAGGAACACCCTTCTGATGTGGTGCAGGGGAAAGGGATGCCCTCGCTATTCTAAAAACTAACATATGTTAAACCGTGATGTCGTTTAAGTGGTAATTTAGGCACTGTTGATGTGTTAATCCTATGCTGTTGCATGTTTATGTGTTGTGTGTTAACCTGTGAAGTGTGGTGCATATTGATGGTTAGTTTACTAGATTTAAAAGGGGCGAGCAGAACAACACAGTGCACACAAACAAATTGTTGTGATTTGCATAGCAGAACAACACATTGCACAGAAACAAATTGTTGTGATTTGCATATGCTCACACCTAAAGCACAAATACAAACGACCAAAGAACATGTATAAATCTGCTCAGTGGTGCGATGCAGAACATTGTCTTTTGCACTCAGCCTGTCCCACTAGAGTACTACATGCAATTGACCCAAAAACGGTGGAGGCATCCAAACAGACCCTTCATGTGTGGTGCATGTGTTTATTTATTTTCTTTTTTTCTTTTTTCCCATCTACTGGAATTTTGTGTTTAGTGTCCTGAATGCATTTCCTTTTGTGTGGAACTAAAGGTAGATCAAGCTTGGCCAAACTACCTACCTAGTCATCCCAATCCCACTACCAAATGTTTGGAGCATTGATCCCGCGTGATCAGCCGCCAAGCACACTGTAGTATACCACATAAACAACAGATTAGGACACGTCTGTGACATAATGACTACTGGTCTTAGCTTAGAGAGCCTAGCGAGCATGCGTTGCGCGCTCAGCTGCTTCCTACGTGCACAGAACTGCAGACCACGCAGCGCTGCATATTTTAAGCAGCTCTCTTTAGGCACAAGATTCGCACCCAGGCGTGCCGACGTACTGCTACGTCCGTTCCGTTAGCTAACCCCATTTGTTTATACAATAGTAATCCAGTTGCATTATGCATGCCGACGGCCGGTCAGTGTCCAAGGGATGCCAAGCCTATGTCATGCATCGTCGGCTGATCGGGCTTGCAGAGGTTTGGCCTCCTCCTGCGCCTCCTTTTAGTCATCATCATCATCCCCGGTCGAAAGGTAGGCCGTCGAAAAGATACACTATCATATCATATCCGTTAAATTAACAACTAAACAAAAGCGTGTGGTTCATTTCGGTAACCATGTCGTCCGGAGGTTCTGTAGTTCATCGAGTGCACGCGCTGTTCGTTTCCACGCCACACCGGTCGAGGAAGTAGTATATGTCGATCGTGTGGCCTTCTGATCACACACCTTTTCATTTCATAGTGTATCTGGGCAGCAAAGCGAATTGGCCAAACTAAAGGGAACCCCGGCCGTCATGCATGCTTGTCTCTTTGATCCACACTTATATTACGGGTACTTTCACCGGGGGTTTATTATATTTTTCGGTGCTGGACATGTATTTGGTTTAGCGGCTTAATGGCATCCTGGACCACACACGTTACCCGTGGTGCAGGAGCTTCCATTCTTCGATCCATCTCATAATCTTCTTTATTTGGTTATTATTAAGTCACTTTAGTATTTGCGTAGCTCAAGTTACAAACGGATACTGTATTACAATGCATTCCTATTTAGTATTTATTTTTGTGGGAAGTATTGTAATGCATTCAACAACTCAAAATGGAACGGGTAAGGTGACAATTATCTTTTGTTAAAAAAATGTTACAACGTAATGGATTTCAAAAATTACCGTTGACCACCATCGTTGTTTTATAACTTTTTTATGATATATAAATATGAGACATAAAAAAATTATACTCATATAATCTAGAATAAAATTGCCCCAACTTCTGATCCACCTTGTCGTCGGCGTTCTCGTCGGTAGCGGAAGTTATAGTTTGCTGGTGAACCGTGACGATCCCACAGTTCTTTTAGGGGGCAATGTTGTTCATAGTTTGCGGCCCCCTCGACCGTTACCTCGGAGTGAATACACTCCGAAGGAACATGGAGCCAAGTTTTATATAAGGAATTACAGCAACCCTCCCTAGCTAGAATATGTGCGACTTTATCAGCCGACCGTCGCACCCAAGCAACCTTAAACTCCTCAAAAGACCCAAGTAAAACTTTGATCTCTTCAACTAGTTGCCCATTAGTTGAGAGATCTTTTTTATCCCCACAGCTAGGTTATACATCTCAGGCGCGAGAATTTCTCCGAGACAATCTGCCGATCAAGAGCCAAAGTAGACGACCCCTTCGAGGTATCCAAACGTTCTGAAATAGTGGCACAGAGAGGGCGGGGGATCGTTTGGTTGTCGCTCTTGTGGAGTGGTGGATCTGCTAGTGTCTTCACGTGAAAGATGGTCTTCGATCAAATGTATTTCGCCAGAGTAGACGATGTTGCTTCCCGTCTTGGTCATCTAACTCCTTCGGTCGACAATGTTCGGCCAATTTTGGTGTCGTCGGGGAGCTTATGAGGTTATGTCTCATCGGATCTATCTGGTCAGATTTGAGGTGTCGTCCAACCCTTTTCTTCGGGACAACGATCTATTTTCGAAATTGTTATCGCCAACATCTTCTTGCTCCCATCAGTGACTTCCTAGCCGATGCATCAGTGTTAGCCTGGCTCTGATGGTTCTTCGGAGGTGCATATGCGACATCGAGCTTCACTCATGGCACCACCTACAATTGCATGAAGTATACAACACTCAAAATTACAAGGACATGTGTGCAATTGTTTATTTTTATAAGGATACTCTTGTAAGGGTTTGTTGACATTAATATATGGCATTTGGCTTGATTTTCCGAGTATCCAATTTATAAATATATGAAATGGAACATGTGGCACTCATCCTATTAGAAAAATAAAAGTGATTTAGTTAGTATGTTCAAAGCCTTGAATCTCCATCGATCTTTTCCTTTTTGTGCAAAAAAAAATATTGCCCAATATGCAAATCACAGAGCAAAACTCAAATCGTCTTTGAAATCAACTCATACTTAAGGAAAGAACTAGACAAACAAAGGTACTCCCTCCGTGAGGAAATATAAAAGTGTTTAGATCACTATTTTAGTGATCTAAGCGCTTTTATATTTCTTTACAGAGGAAGTAGTAGCAAAACTTTTATGAAGTCCATGTAGTCAAAGCTTTCAGAGCATCGCTGAACTGTACCCTTGCGAAAATGTATATTTACTGACCATTTTCACAGTAGTTGTCACAAAAATGCCAGAATCATAGTAATCGAACCTCAATTTGTAAACCAAAAAATGGTCAGACACCATCCTCTTAACTACCCAACCACTCGTTGATTCTTGTGATCTAGCAAAAAAAATGTGAATATGTGATCTAGCAATTTGTGTTCATATAAGCAAAAAAAGTAACAGTTATCATAGTTTTTTTGCGAATATTATCGTAGTTCATACTCTTATCCACCGCGCCTGTCCGACACGTCGTCGCCCTCGCGCTCGTCCCGGGGCCGATCCTTCTCCGGCCCTTCCGGAAACGTACCGGCGTCGCTTCGACGGCATTCCCGCGGCCGGGCTGCGCGTCCGTAGATGGCATCGCATCAACGGCGCGGCAGGAGGTTGGCGGCGCGACGCCATTAGATCGATAACGATATTACCCGTCGACGACCGCGACGGCTTTCTCGGCGTCGCCGTCGCCTCATCCCCTCGGCCGATCACCAGCAGGCCGCGCGTGCGCGCTTTAATTTCCCTGCGCGTACGTGTGGGGAGGTAGCGGTCGGTTTGCCCTGGCACGCGCGCCACCCGCGCCCCGGCGCCCGCCCGACGTCGACGGCCGAGCCCGAGCCTCCGTCCGTCCTCGCGGGGCCGTTTTTCAGGTAAAGTGGTTAATCGACATCCGCCATGCATGGCATGCACGCAAGCGTGAAGCGTGTCGGATGTGTGCGGCCGTCCGTGCGACAGCCGTCCATTTGTCGATCGTGGGATCGACGGACGCACGGCCGGTCCTGTGTTCAAGGACTGACACATTAGTTTTCAGCTAACAGTACTGCATCAGTATTTTCGCACTGCTGTTTTATCCGAAAGTGTGTCTACACACTAGAAAATATGCCTTTAGTCCCGGTTCGTAAAGGCCATTAATCCCGGCTGTGCAACCGAGACTAAATATGCGTGACTAAAGGTCTCCCCTTTAGTCGCGCCTCTTACGAACCGCGACTAAAGGCCCGTCTACGTGGGCGCCAGGAGTCCGTCAGGGTGGAGGACCTTTAGTCCCGGTTCTCGTGGCTAACCGGGACTAAAGGCCTCCTTCGCAGGTTTAGGGTTTTAGCCCCCCTAAACCTGGTTTCTTTTTAATTTGTAGTGTTTTATTTCTTTTATATTTTATTTTGTGTTTTATTTTAACTTTGATGAAGTTTCAGTACACATATTCTACGCTACTATATACATGCATATGAAATTTCAAACAAGAAGAATTCAAGAGGAATATATAATATATATTCAATCTCGTGTGACCATATACAACTTCGAACAAGTTTCCATACACAATTAGGATGGATGACCATATACAACTTCGAACAAGTTTCAATCTCGGGTATGCATATAAATGTCTTCGTCCTCGGTATAGTGTTCGCCTTTAGGATTGATGACTTCCCTCATGAAAAATCCTGCTAATTCATCTTGAATTGGTCGGAAGCGAGCTTCTGGACTAAGCCTCCTCCGCAAGTTATCCGTCGCCTTCCGCACGCTATCCGATGCCTTCCGCTCAGAGGTGTGTCTCCGGATGTTCTCACAAACATAGTATCCACATAGATTGGTCCCCGGTGGCTGCTTATCCACATTAACTAACCTTCTAAAATCTAGCTCATGTTTGAATTCACCGACAATTTCTTCTGAGAACCGTCTTCAAACCCTACAGGGCAAAGAAAATTAAATGAACAAGGGAGTTATTAGTTACTTGATATTAGGAAATGAGCGAAACAGACCGATCGATATAGAGCTCAAATGATTGAAAATAATTACTTTTGCAGCATTTTTCTCATGTCGGCCCAAAGCTTTGAATCCGAATCCATAGAGTCCATGATTAGAACTCTGGAGGTGTGAAGTTCAATATTTAGCAGAATCCAGTGGAACCTGCGGACACGTTACATGCACAGTCATGCATAACTCAACGATTAGACATACCATGCATGGAGTAAACAAAAGAGAATGGGCACAAGACAGAAACACTCACCCAAAATGGTAAGGAAATAGAATATGACTTTTGAGTTGATGCTTTCTAAGAAATTTGTACAAGTCTTTCTCCACGTCTTCGGGGTGATTTTGTAACACATGTCCATTAACGATATGTGGGTCAATGAACCCAACATCATGGATGTTTCTTATTTTGCATTCCCAAATCTTCAATCTGCATAATAGCGTACGCAACAATATAGTTAGGACAATATATATATATATATAGTGCAGGCAATGAAGAACGAGATGAGATAGAAATAAATCACTTATAGAACGTAGCAACTCAGGATAGATTTGTCGAGGTCGCGCAGATTGAACAGCTGGAACAATTCACTCATATGAACTTGTACAGAGTACCGTTTGGTGTGATGCTCCTCTGCAACATCCGTATAAACATATTCTTTGTCGGCCCATGTTATGAAATGCTTGTACCAACGTAGCAGATTTCGCATTTGTGGTGGTAGACTCTTTTCCCGCGCAGGCTCGACGAGAGGCCCATTCCGCACATATTGTAATGCTATCTCACATACTGGCGCATCCTCAAGGCCTAACAAGGCACGAAGAGTCAAACTCATCTCGGACGCTTGTTTCATGGCACTCGCTACAGTCAATCCAAGTGCTGCCGCAGCTGCTATGATCTCGGGGTCCTCTTCCGGACCGGCTTTCACTATGAGCGGGGGGATCGATTGTTTATTCTGCATCCCGAGCTGGTCAACTTGTTTCCCGCTTTTTTTACTTTCTTCTTTCTCCTCCTTCAATATTTTTGCTTGCCTACGAAGTTCATGTCCATAGTCGTCAGGCATATTCAGCTCGGCTTGGGTCGGTGTCGTCAAAAAATCCTTAGCCCACTTCTTTTGCTTCTCAGTGAATACTTGCTTGGGCTCAGGCTCTTTTATCGCCTTCATATCCGCCTTCCAATTCTCATAATGAGCAGACGCGGCCAATTTGGTTTCAGCTTCACTAAGTTCCCAAGGCCTTGGGAGGAGAGGCTTCAGTGATGGCTCCGGTACCCTTGTGGTCTTAGGTACATAAGGGTCCGGGTTAATAGTCCAGGAGCGGGTTTCCTTGCTGTCCGCCTGCTTCTGCTTCTTCGCCGGAGGTGGATTGGGGGGCGTCGTACCCGCCGGAGGAGGATTGGGGGCATCGTACCCGCCGGAGGAGGATTGGGGGGCGGCGGCTGCTTACCCGCCGGAGGTTGTGGATCGGGGGACGGCGTCGAATGGCGTGAAGGAGGTGTAGGTGAACCACCACGACCACCACCACCGCCACCACCACCACCACCACCACCATCGGAGGGGGGTGGACTTGTTAGCCTTGGCGCCTCGCCTGAAAACACTACGTACTTCTTTTTCCATAGAATGATCTGGCGCTTGACATCTCCAAGTCTTCTCTCCCCTTCGGGTGTAGCTTTGTCAATCTCCAGGTCCTCAAACTCTTGGACTATGTCTTCCACCGTGACACGAGCATAGCCATATGCAATGGGGTTGTTGTGGTGGAGTGCTCCAGGTGTACAGGGTAAAGCACTGCCGGTAGCTACCTTCGTGGAAACGTTCCCCATGGGATAATGCAGATCACATTCTTTCATCTCCTTTACATCATCCACGGGGTAGTGAGGCTCCGGTGCACGAATCTCGATCGTCGGTGCATTAGCACCAGGCAGGGCATCCGTGGAAGCCACGCTGCTTCTCCGCTGCTGGCTTCCGCGATCTGCTTCATGATCTTCATGCGGCCCTGCAGCCGATTTTTCTTTTACTGGTTCATGCACGGTCTGCTTCAACTCATGGAGTTCCGATGCAAACTTCGCCAAAAGATCTGCATCCCGGTCCGTCTTTCTCTTACGGCTTCTGTAACAGTACGGGTCATTGTCCTGGGAAAACCCTACTTTCCACGGAATTCTGCCTTTGCCTCGTACATGTCCTCCGTGTTCATCATTCTCGAGGGCTGTTGTCAGTGCGTCTTTCTCTCTGTTGAACTTGATCAAGCCCTCTTGAGCTTGGGTCATTGCGTCAATAAGGGCTTGGGTGGGAGCAAACTTTTTCTTCCGGTGAACACACACCCCTGTCTCCGGGTCTAGCGATCCCCCATGCCCGTACCACCAGCTTTTGGCCCTTGGGTCCCATCCCTCTGTACCTAGAGGGATTCCTCGCACCCTCAGGTCCTCCTCCATCTTCTGCCACTTAGGCTCCGAAAGGCGGTATCCTCCTGGCCCCATAATATGATGGTACTTTTTCTTACTCGCATTATCCTTATTTTTTTCGATATTTCCTTGAAATGCTCCGATTTCTTTTGCCTCACAAATTCTGGCCAATCATCTTTCAGTTTCTCATGTTGTCCATTGAAATCCGGAGTCTTGCCCTTGTTGACATAGTCACGGGTTAAATTTTTCTTGAAGTTCCGGAATGCTTCGGCCATCTTCTGAAGAGCGAACTCTTTAACTAGCCTCCTCCTCTCACGTCCACCCGGAACCTCGTTACCGAATTCATCGACTTTGTTGTATTCCGGAGGTAGAATGAAATGTTCCATAAGCTTTCTCCAGCAATCCTTTTTCGTTCTCTTGTCGACAAAACTGAAACCAAGACGTGCCTTCTTTGGCTCCTTCCATTCCTGGACGGTGATCGGGACGTTGTCTCTAACAACGACTCCGCATTGGTTGATAAACTTTGAGGTGTGCTGTAGGGGCTTGCCGGTTTCACTGACAAAATCAATGGTATATGTTTCTCCTGTTTTCATCGCCTTGGATTTGCCACGCTTTGTCGTACTCGATCCGGCCGAGGGCTAAAAAAAGAAAGAGAGTCGCGCGCGTTAATACATATGTATTCACATTTCAGTAAGTTTGTATCACGAGAGGCTCAATGTATATATATACCTCGCCGGAGGTGGTTGCTACTTGCAATTCGAGATCGTCGTTTGTTGACGGTTGACCTCCGTCGACAATGTCCGTTCCTTCACCTTCTTGATCATCGACAATGTCTGTTCCATCGTCAAGGTTCAGAAAAGAAGAGACTACATCCTCTTCTTGCTCATCTGCTGAGCCCGGCACATAAGAAATCTCGTTGTTTATGATGCCCATTAAATAACGTTCAGCCTCCGGATCCCTAAGCGGCTCGGCTCTATCGTCCGCCATATGTCACTCCTGCATGTAGTAAAAATTAATTAAGTATAAAGGAACTAAAAAATAAGATTAAAGGGACATAGAGGAGGAGCAGCGACGGTTGAATGATTAAGAGCTATTAAAAAATAAATTGATGTTTTTTTGTCAAATTTATACAATTATTCCCAAATAAATTTCCTTTTCTTTTTCCTCTCTGCTCTCTCTTTCCTTTTCTTTTTCCTTTTCAGTTTTTTATTGAGCACTAATTTGCATAGAAGTTTTTGTTTGAGCACTGCCAAGTATTTTCTTTTTCCTTTTCTTTTTCCTTTTCTTCTTCCTCCGCCGCCGCTCAAATTTAATGATTTATACAATTATTCCCAAATAAATTTCCTTTTCTTTTTCTTTTTCCTCTCTGCTCTCTCTTTCCTTTTCTTTTTCCTTTTCAGTTTTTTATTGAGCACTAATTTACATAGAAGTTTTTGTTTGAGCACTGCCAAGTATTTTGTTTTTCCTTTTCTTCTTCCTTTTCTTTTTCCTTTTCTTCTTCCTTTTCTTTTTCCTTTTCTTTTTCCTTTTCTTCTTCCTTTTCTTTTTTTCCTTTTCTTTTTTCCTTTTCTTTTTCCTTTTCTTTTTCCTTTTCTTATTTTGTTTTTCCTTTTCTTCTTCCTTTTCTTTTTCCTTTTCTTCTTCCTTTTCTTCTTCCTTTTCTTATTTTGTTTTTCCTTTTCTTTTTCCTTTTCTTCTTCCTTTTCTTTTTCCTTTTCTTCTTCTTTTTCCTTTTCTTCTTCTTTTTCCTTTTCATTTTCCTTTTCATTTTCCTTTTCTTCTTCCTTTTCTTTTTCCTTTTCTTCTTCCTTTTCTTCTTCCTTTTCTTTTTTCCTTTTCTTTTTAATAGGACGGCAGGCGACGGCAGGCGGCGGAGGACGGCAGGCAGGCGGCGGCGGGCGGCGGAGCACGGCAGGCAGGCGGCGGCGGGCGGCGGAGGACGACAAGGCGCGCGGCGGAGGACGGCAGGCGGCGGTTCCCTCTTCTTCTAGGCACGCGAGGAGGACGGCAGGCGGCGACGGGCACCTACCGGAGACGAGGGCGGCGCGGAGAAGACGAGGGCGGCGGCGCGGAGAAGACGAGGGCCTAGCCGGATGCGTTTGCTGGTTAGCGCGGAGAAGACGAGGGCGCGGAGAATATATAGGGCAAGCCTTTAGTCCCGGTTGGGGACACCAACCGCGACTAAAGGTACCCTTTAGTCGCGGTTGGTGTCCCCAACCGGGACTAAAGGGGTACCTTTAGTCGCGGTTGGTGTCACGACCCGCGACTAAAGGTTCTTTCGCGCCGTTTTCGTTCCCGTGCGGAAAGAGCCTTTAGTCGCGGTTCGTGTCACGAACCGCGACTAAAGGTCCTTTTCCAAATACTTTTCATTTTAAAATCTTAAAAATACAAATAATATATCAAAAAATTCAGAAAAATAAAACTAATTCATTTTAAAATCTTAAAAATACAAAAAATATATCAAAAAATTCAGAAAAATAAAACTAATTCATTTTAAAATCTTAAAAATAGAAATAATATATCAAAAAATTCAAAAAAAATAAAACTAATTCATTTGAAAATCTTAAAAATACAAATAATATATCAAAATATTCAAAAAAATAAAATTAATTCATTTTAAAATCTTAAAAATACAAATAATATATCAAAAAATTCAGAAAAATAAAACTAATTCATTTTAAAATCTTAAAAATAGAAATAATATATCAAAAATTCAAAAAAATAAAACTAATTAATTTGAAAATCTTAAAAGTACAAATAATATATCAAAAAATTAAAAAAAATAAAACTAATTAATTTTAAAATCTTAAAAATGCAAATAATATATCAAAAAAGGTTTGATACATCATTCAGTTCATCGACCAAATACAAATCATCCGGATTCGCCATCGTACGTTTTAATTCACATGATCCATTCAACAAAGTTTGGTACAATAAATTATTACACATCAATTCTTCCCTTGTGTCCCTGCTTGCTTACGATTGTGCCGTATCCATGGAGCATCCTCATCATTTAACTTAATGCTTGGGTCAGTGTTCACTTTGAAGGGCGGAATTTCACCAAACAAATTATAATCTTCTGACATGTCTGTCTTGTCCTCCACTCCCACGATGTTTCTTTTACCTGAAAGAACAATGTGGCGCTTTGGATCATCGTATGATGTACTGATCGTTTTCTTATCTTTCCGTTTCCTCGGTTTGCTACTCATGTCCTTCAAATAAAAACCTGAGCGACATCTTTGGCAAGGACGAATGGTTCGTCAAGGTAACCAAGATTGTTGAAATCCACCATTGTCATTCCGTATTGCTCGTCCACCTTTACCCCACCTCCTGTTAGCTTGAACCATTTGCACCGGAACAAAGGGACCTTAAAGGAGGGTCCATAGTCAAGTTCCCATATCTCCTCTATGTAACCATAATATGTGACCTTTTGCCCATTCTCGGTTGCTGCATCAAAGCGGACACCACTGTTTTGGTTGGTGCTCTTTTTATCTTGGGCGATGGTGTAAAATGTATTCCCATTTATCTCGTACCCTTGGAAAGTCGTTATAGTCGAAGATGGTTTCTTGGCCAACATGTACAGCTGATCTCCAACATCATTGTCCTTCATTAAATGTTTTCGCAACCAACTGCCGAAAGTCTCCATGTGGGCCTTTCTAATCCAGGATTCAGGCTTCCCCGGGTTGTCCGAGCGTAAAATATTCTTGTGTTGCTCGAAGTACGGAGCCACCAAGCTGGAATTTTGCAGAACTGTGTGGTGTGCTTCAGTCATAGAATGACCGTCCATACATATCGTTGATTTCCTTCCGATCGTGCCTTTTCCACTTAGTCTCCCCTCGTGCCGCGATTGAGGAATACCAATCGGCTTAAGGTCAGGAACATAGTCAATACAGAACTCAATTACCTCCTCATTTCCATAGCCCTTGACGATGCTTCCTTCTGGCCTAGCACGGTTACGAACATATTTCTTTAATACTCCCATGAACCTCTCAAAGGGGAACATATTGTGTAGAAATACAGGACCGAGAATGAAAATCTCTTCGACTAGGTGGAGCAGGAGGTGCGTCATAATATCGAAGAAGGATGGTGGGAACACCAACTCGAAACTGACAAGGCATTGGACCACATCGTTCTGTAACCGTGGTAGATCTTCTCGATTGATTACCTTCTGAGAGATTGCATTGAGGAATGCACATAGCTTCACAATGGCTACTCGAACATTTTCCGGTAGGAGCCCCCTCAAAGCAATCGGAAGCAATTGCGTCATAATCACGTGGCAGTCGTGAGACTTCAGGTTTAGGAACTTTTTGTCCGCCATGTTTATTATTCCCTTTATATTCGACGAGAAGCTAGACGGGACCTTCATACTGCTCAGGCATTCAAAAAAATGACCTTCTCTTCTTTGGTAAGAGCGTAGCTGGCACGACCTTGAAACCATTCCGGATGCCGGTCATCTGGGTCTTTCAAAAGTTGCTGGTCCTGCCGTGCTTCCTTTGTATCATTTGTCTTCCCATACACGCCCAAGAAGCTTAGCAGGTTCACGCAAATATTCTTCGTAACATGCATCACGTCGATTGCAGAGCGGACATCTAGGACTTTCCAATATTCTAGCTCCCAAAATATAGATTTCTTCTTCCACATGGGTGCGTGCCCGTCAACTCCCCGCGGAACTGATTGTCCGCCAGGACCCTTTCCAAAGATGACTTTCAAATCCTTGACCATATCAAATATCTCAGCACCAGTACGTTCCGCAGGCTTCGGCCGGTGATCTGCCTTGCCGTTGAAATGCTTGCCTTTCTTTCTTACGTTATGATTTCGGGGAAGAAATCGACGATGACCCAGGTACACGTTCTTCTTACAATTACCCAAACGTACACTTTCAGTCTCATGTAAGCAGTGCGTGCATGCATTGTATCCCTTATTTGTCTGTCCCGAAAGGTTACTGAGAGCAGGCCAATCGTTGATGGTTACAAAAAGCAACGCTCGTAGGTCAAATTCCTCTTCTTTGTGCTCATCCCAGACACGTACACCAGGTCTGCCCCACAACTGTAAAAGTTCATCAACTAATGGCCTTAGGTACACATCGATGTCGTTGCCGGGTTGCTTTGGACCTTGGATGAGCACTGGCATCATAATGAACTTCCGCTTCATGCACAACCAAGGAGGAAGGTTGTAGATGCATAGAGTCACGGGCCAGGTGCTATGGCTGGAGCTCTGCTCGCCAAAAGGATTCATGCCATCAGTACTTAGACCAAATCTTATGTTCCTTGCGTCAGCTGCAAAATCTTTGAACACTCTGTCGATCTTTCTCCATTGCGTTCCATCAGCGGGGTGTCTCAACTCCCCGTCGGACTTACGGTCCTCTTTGTGCCATCGCAACGACTTGGCATGCTTTTTGTTCCTGAACAGACGTTTCAACCGTGGTATTATAGGAGCATACCACATCACCTTGGCGGGAACCCTCTTCCTGGGTTTCTCGCCCTCAACATCGTCACCAGGGTCATCGCCTCTGATCTTATAACGCAATGCAGTGCATACAGGGCATTCATTCAAATTCTCGTATTCACCGCGGTAGAGGATGCAGTCGTTAATGCATGCATGTATCTTCAGAACCTCTAAACCTAGAGGGCAAACAACCTTCTTTGCTTCGTACGTACTGGCGGGCAACTCGTTATTCTTCGGAAACATATTCTTCAACATTTTCAGCAAATTTTCAAATGCTGAGTCAGCTACACCTTCCTGTGCCTTCCATTTTAGCAAATCCAGTGTGCAGCCCAGCTTTTTTAGACTATTATCGCATCCTGGGTACAACGACTTTTTGTGATCCTCTAACATGCGATCCAAATTCTCCCTCTCCTTGTCAGTTTCGCAGCGTCTCCGTGCATCAGCAATGGTCCGACCAAGATCATCAGCGGGCTCATCATGTGCCTCTTCTTCACCTTCACCTAACCCTTCCCCACCTTCAGCATCATCCTCCATGAAAGTATCACCGAAATGATCATGATAGTTGTCATCGATACCATCCCCTTCTTCATCTTCTTCCATTCTAACCCCTCTTTCTCCATGCTTGGTCCAACAATTATAGCTTCGCATGAAACCGTGCCGAAGCAGGTGCATGTGAACGTCTCTTGAGGAGGAGTAACCCTTCTGATTCTTACAGACAGCACATGGACAGATAATAAAACCTCGCTGCTTGTTCGCATTTGCCACTACGAGGAAATCTTTCAAACCCGTAGTGAACTCGCCGGAGAGTCGGGGACCGTACATCCATTGCCGATTCATCTGCATTATTATTATATAAAGTATATAATTAACCATCATGCATTTGTTAAACTAACTAGCTAGAAATAATACAAATTAAACAATGAACTACACACATGCATATTTTATCAATGACACATGAAAGGTTCAAGTTGCTAACCGCGATCGCGGAGGAAAAATAAATGAGAAAGCTCAAGTGTGGCTCGGACACTTCATATCATGTTTGTTTCATGCTCTCGGGCATTTCATCGAACACCTTGTGTGCATAGGAGGAACCAAAAGCAAACCCACCACCCCCTTCTGAATATTGTGAAGTGAGCTGAGTGAAGTGAAGTGAGCTGAGTCCTATATATAGGGATGGGCCTTTAGTCCCGGTTGGCCTGGCCAACCGCGACTAAAGGCCTTCGGGCCAGCCTGAGGACCTTTAGTCCCGGTTGGCCAGGCCAACCGGGACTAAAGCCCCTCCCGTCCGCCAGTTGTCGACCGATCGCGCTGGGCCCAGATAGTTGGTCGCGAGTCTCCTCCCGAACCGCGACTAAAGACCCCTTTGGTCGCGGTTCGATTATTTTGGGGACTAATGGGGGCGTATGGAAACCTCTTTTTCTACTAGTGACACTCTACATGTTTTCCAGAAAGTGGAATTAAACAAACATAATCGAATCCATCTACTCGTGCAGGAAGGAAGGAACACAGTTCCATTCGTTCAGGTGAGAACTGAGGACTGAACTCTGAAGAGATGCAAAGTGCGCGTCTTCTCCTTTTCTTTTGGATTAAAACAGCAAGTAGCGCTTTTGGGTTTGTGCGGTTCCAGCATCCTTCTTCGGGGGACCCCTCATCACCTTGTAGTCCTGCGGTGCGGTGGTTGTGAAACACGATCTCCGTCTCTCACTCGCACGATAGAGCGGCAAGAAACATGACGACGATGGAGGGCCATACAAACACGCCGAAAGCTG
Organism: Triticum aestivum; assembly: GCF_018294505.1. Classification (NCBI taxonomy): domain Eukaryota; kingdom Viridiplantae; phylum Streptophyta; class Magnoliopsida; order Poales; family Poaceae; genus Triticum; species Triticum aestivum. The sequence continues at coordinate 456,101,214 of NC_057808.1, read as the reverse complement.
CAGACCGACCATCGATCAGTTCAGGAGGAGCGGAGCGGCCTCAAAACGTCACATTGTCCACGCCGCCGATCCGTGCACGCCCGCCCGCTAATCCCTTCGCCTTCAAGTCTTCCTCCATGCACTGACTAGGTGTCCTGCAAAAGGGCAGGCTAGCTACAAGGAAAACATGGGTCAAATTTCACGGATGGATAACCATACCGCTTCTGCTACAAACCAAATCGCGTGTTCGTCATTTTGCTCGAGCCTCCCGTGGTGCATCCACGACTACGCGCGCTTCGAACTCACCAGACTGTTCCTTGCGGCGAAATCATATTTGGAACGTACTGTAGTACGTAGTATGATATTATCCAAATTGGACTACTGTACCTCGCAGCAATGGATTAGTCGATCTGATTTTTATCTTCTACTGACAGAGCAGAGAGACGAGCAAGCTTCAGTTTTACATGGGCGCCAATATTAAACACACAAGCAGAGCTGCATAGAAGGTACTCAACACTAAGCGACACACACGACAAGAAAACGTAGTCAGCACAATCGCCATATCATTATCATAATATCAACAAATGCACACACGCGGGCCAACAACACCGGCAGCGACCGGGTGGTGGCAAGCATAGCATAGGCAACAGCAGTCGACACTGAACAGTGTGTGACAACAACCGGAGCATATTTTGTACATACATATACCAACCCGTGTGATGAAATGAAGAACAATATATTGTACAGTAACTAGCAGCGGGCACCAGCTGAGCTACGGTCGCTCTGTAGAAGCAAGCACCGGCAGAGCAGCTACGAGCTGGACCCCTCTTCCTCTCTCTATCTCTAATCCTCACTCCCCTGTGCCACCATGAGTGACAGCTAGGTTTTACTACAAGCGCTACTTAATTACCTTGGTGTGGACTGAAGCAAGTGTGAGCTAACTGAATATGAACAGAGACCAACTACGTACTAGTGTGAGCTAACTGCAGGCGCAGGGGGGAATGGAAGGGAAGATTCCGGGGATCTCCTATGCCTAAGGCGAGGCTCCCTCTGGCGACTTCCTCTTTCCATCTCCTCCTCTGCTTCTTGCCGTCCTCCGGGAAACGTGGAGGCGGCAAGCGCGGCGGGGGCTCGATCGGCTCAGGCCTGGGATTCGAGCTCCTTGCCGGTGACGAAGGTGCCGTGGAAGCCGTACGGCACGCGGGACGGCAGCTGGATGGTCGCCTCCAGCCGCATGTCGGCGGCATTGACCACCAGGAGCTCCGACGTGCCGGCGGCCTCGTCGTGAACGAAGGTGAGAATGTACCCGTCGTCCTCGCCGCGGGACGCGGCCGGGTCCATGGGCACGAAGCAGGGCTCGCCGCCGAACCGGCCCTCGCCGTACTCGAACTTGGTGAGCTCCCCCGTGGCGAGGTCCACCTTGGCGAAGCCGGACACCTTGGGCCACGGCTCGGCCACGGCCAGGTAGGCGTACCGCGTCTTGCGGCCCAGCAGGTTGGAGTTCACCATGCCGACCTCCAGGTTCACCTGCTCCGACAGCGCCAGGATGGGCCGCCGCGTGGACTCGCCGGTGCGGGTGTTGAGGCGGATCTCCGTGAGCACGCTCTCGAGGCACTCGTCCGACTCGTTGAAGATGGAGTCGGCGGGGGTCATGCAGGAGCCGATCACCACCACCTCCTCGGTCTCCTCCTCCTCCCACGCGTTCCAGAGGTGGAAGCAGAAGCAGTCCGGCACGTCCACCCACACCATCTCCGACGCGTCCGCCGCGCACTTGGGCAGCACGCCGAAGCGGGACGTCTTCTCCTTGTCGAGCACCACGGGCGAGCCGCCGCGGAGCATCTCTTGCAGCTTGAACACCACCTGGTGGTCGGGCACCACCACGTAATTCTCGGTGATGGCGAAGTCGTGGATCATGGTGGGCTGGTCCAGCGGGATCTCGACGTCGGCCGACTTGGTGCCGTCGGCCGCGAAGTAGAAGTACTTGAGGTAGGGCTTCTTGATGACGTCGTAGCTGAGCGCGTGGAGCTCCCCGGTGGCGGGGTCGAGTTTCGGGTGCGCGATCATGGGGCACTCGAGCTGCCCGTCGAAGTCGTAGCGGCCGACGGTCTGGAGGTCGCCGTCGTCGGTGACGCGGACGTGGTACGGGATGTCGTCCTCGGACATGGCCAGGAGGTGGCCGTTGAAGTAGACGAGGCCGGCGTTGGCCACGCCGGTGCCGCGCGAGGGGTCGATGAGGCCGCAGGCCGCGCGCGCGTAGAACAGAGCAAGGCGCGCGATCCCGGAGTGGCCGTGCAGCTCGCCGATGGCCTTGGGGAACATCGGGCGGCCGAGCGCGCGCTCCTGCTGCAGGCGCTCCGTCTCGGTGAAGCGGGAGGCGTACGTCTCGGCGACGCCGTTGCGGATCCGCAGGGCGTGCACCATGCCGTCGCCGTCGAACAGGTGGTGGCCGGCGACGGGGTCGAAGCGCGGGTTGGCGCCGTTGCGGGCGTACACGCCGTTGATGAACGGGGGGATGCGGCCGGTGACCGGCAGCGCGTGCACGGGCGGGGTCTCCCCGACGGGCGCGAAGTTGCCGGCGATCTGCACCGCGGGGTCGACCGTCCTGGAGAGGCCGTGGGGGCGCTCCAGCACGTTGGCCACGAAGCCCTCCTCGAAGGCGTCGAGCGCCGTGGCCGCCGCGCGCTGGAAGAAGTTGAGCTTCTTCTCCTGCCTCTCCACCGCGGGCGCCTTGGGGACGGCAATGAGGGGCTTGGCATCGGCGCCGCGCACGAACTGGGACGGGGCCGGCGCGCGGGCGGCGCCGGAGGGCGCGCGCGGCACGGAGCTGACGGCGCGGGCGGTGAAGCTGACCGAGCTGGACCGGCCGGCGGGGCGCGGCCGGTGCCGCTGTATGGAGGAGACCGAGGTCGACGCTGTGAGTGTCTGCATCTGCGGCGGCGGGGGCGGATCGCGGCGAGAGTCCGGCGGGGTTTGGGCGGAATTGGCGTGGGTTCTGTTGCGGGAGAGAGCGTGCGGTGCGGGAGTGAGGTCTGGATGGACCGGTGGATGGTTGATGTCTGGAGCTCGGAGGGCGAGCGTATATATAGAGTTGGAGCGGGCAGGGAAGGGAGACGCGTCGCGTTGGTAAAAGAGATGGATCGATGGGAGTGTGGCGATGGTGGGGGCGTGGACGGTTTGAATGGCGAGTCCAAGGACTCACACACTGGGAGGAGTGGGAGGGCGCCCACGTGGTGCGCTGCGGGGGGCGGCAGCGGGGACGGGCTGACTGGGACGCGCCCCGAGCGCCCACTTTGCTGCTGCGTCTTCTTGTTGGCTTTTCTTCCCTTTTTTAATCCATATAACATGTGTCGACAGGTAACAGTAAGGCGAGTACCGACTAACGATCGAGTTTCTTTCTCTCGCGCCAATTCGGAGCCTCTTGTTTTCTTTGCCCTTGGTACTTGCACCCTTGGACTGTTCCATGTGCGCAGGCCGCCTCCTATCCTTTTGCTTGGAGGACAGCGCAGTGCCATCAGCAGATATTTTCGCTTCGACTCTGGTACAGTAGGTACCATTAGCAGAATAATTAAACAGCATCCCCGTTGATGTAGCATCCCTTGACGAGCGCGCTCGCGGGGCACCCGACCATCCGCCGTCGACGATCGCGCCTGCAGGGTACAGCGAGGCCTTGTGCATCGTCCGTCCGGGGACAGTTGAGCAAATCAAGCCGGGGAGGCCCTGATTTGCTGCCCCTTTGGCGGCACCACGCTCGTCGATTGCGCCTGGTCGGCTGAATGGTCTCGACCGGAGCATCATTTCCCCCGGTATAAACGAAGGCCATGCCAGGGGGATCGCCCGGCATCCGTATGCCGAACAGAGACACGTTTTACTTAGTAGATCGTATAACAAATCGTGGCTTAATTAACCTCGGCACGGCACGGTGGTTCCAAGTATCAAGGGACGGCGGAGCGGGGAGGGGACAAGCGCGGGGTGGTGGGCTCAGGTGCTGCCCTCGCGCGCCCACATGGTCCCCGGCATGGCCGAGCGCGCCCGGCAGCGTCTTCTACCATCGGCCCCCCATGCCCCTACGGGCGCGTGAACGCGCCACGTACACCACCCCGTGCTTGTTTCCTTCTGCTGCGTGCCCGCAGGAGGTGGTCACCCGTGGCCCGGAGCCGAGATGGACGCACGCAGCCGCAGCGGCAGCGGCCACCCATCCCACGCCGCGGCCATGCCATGCCCCCCGCCCCTCTTGACACCCCACATGCGCCCCATTTGGCACGGCCACGGCTGGGCGGCTCGCTGCCGGCCGGCCCTCTACTTCCTAGTACTCGCACCGCACGTTTCACATGACCTTATCTTGCTTTCACACTGGCATCCACTGGTGAGTGAGTGAGTGAACCAGCCAACGGTGATTTGGTCGGTACAGCCCGACCGCCCGGTGCTTCTGTTTCCACTGCCGCACGGTGGGCCGGGCGGGCTCAACAGTGTCTTTGACTAACGAGTGAGTAGCAGCGACCAGTGGCCAAGTGAGCGGAACTATAGCTAGTACGGAAAGGATAAGATGGTTTTTATTTCATTTTTCTTACGATTCGAAGCATGCATGCGTGATGGCTTCACTTTCGTGGGGCTTGCTCAGCTCTGTACAGTGTACTACAACAGAGTTTATAGAGTACGCGGACTTCGCTTTGGAAGGTGGTGAAGCGTGCATGCTCCGTCGAAGAACGGTTGGTGGACGACGCGGTCGGCGTGGTGGAAAACAACGTCGTGCACAGCGGCGTGGATCACTCTCGGGCCGACGCTCCAGTGGAGGGGAGTACCTCCCGCGATATTTCTAAAATATAACCACATGGGAGTATATCATGTTTTACCTTCTTCCATCAAAATGTATCCTCACGTGTTTTTCTTTAATAACCTTGTTGAGTCTGATCAAGTTTATAAAAATAAGGTTGATGATGCGGCGACATGGCGCGAGGGACACGCCGAAGAAATTGGTGACGAGGATTTTTGCGTGGAGGCAACAGAGGAGGAGATGCGACGCATGGTGCCCCGCCGGAGCGCGTCTCCAGAGAAGGTGATAAGCTGGGAGCGAGCAGAGATGAACTTGGAGGACCCAGCGCAGCGGGCGAAGTGGCGGGCATTTTGGTCGCTGCAGAGCCAGGATTGACAGAGACGCAGTCGTCGGGCTTCTGTGGGGGTCTGGTTTCCCCAGCGACGCCACTGCGCTCATCCGGGAGCGCGAGGAGCCTCGATTTCGGGACACCCCTGCGCTGGGCGGCTGGTCTTGTTTCGCCATGGCGCACTGCTGCTCCCTTGATCAGGCAGCCTCAGAATCCGATGCAACGGCCTCCGGAAACTGCAGAGGTTGGCAATGGCGTGGTCACCGTCGGCGAGATCCCGTGTTTAGTACAGGCTGATGCATGGGTGAAGCCGCGTCGGAATTTTGAAAAAGTCAAAAAGGGGAAAAGGAGGAAGGGGCCACTAGAAGACGATGACGAGGCAACCAGAGCCCACTATGGCCAGCTATGGGATTCAGGGCCAAATCCAGATTCAATTCCGCTCCTCGTCTGGGTGGAGAAAACCCTAGCCCTCTCCAGCAGCTTCACCGCCGCCGATTGCTACCCCCTCGACCCCGCACCACGAAATCCTCCTTGCCACCGGCGAAGCACATCCCAGTCTCGAATAAGCTGTTTGCTGAGATCCTCGCCATGGCAGAGACACAAGGAAGAGGTTGCAGGAGAGGGAGAGGAGGGAATCCAAAGGGGAACAAGCAGACGGCCCAGGGTCAGGTCGACCAGCGGGACGGCGCGCCAACAGGTTAGTGGTTCCCTCCCATGGATCCGCAGTTTGGTCCGCCGCCGCCGCAGTTCCAGTTTGGATACGGCTTCCCTGGAGGGCAGCAGATCCCCCCACATGGTTCCCTGGACCGTATCCCCCCCTCAGATGAAACAGTGGAGGAATGGGGATGGATGGGGATCTGGGCACATCCAGGGCCTTGCAGGGCCTTCAGATAGCAACTTCCAGGGGCAACAACAGCAACAGTTGCCGCAGATGCTGCCGCAGTTGCCACAGATGCAGCAGCAGCAACAGTTTGCGCAAAATCAGACCGCTGAGCAGCAGCAGCATCCTAGTAACGGCCAGCGGCCCAATTTTCAGTAGCAAAGCAACACCTCTACAGCACTGACACAGAAGAGAAACAAGCCTGCTGGGAAGCCAAAACAAAATCTCAGTAAGGACAAAGGGAATTCTTCGACTGAATATGTGGATGTCATCCGTTACAGTTGTGGGGAGCCTGGGCATCACAAAGCCCAGTGCCCTAAACCTCCAGCCTGCTTTATTTGCAAGATGGTGACCCATAAAGTAGAGGAATGTCCAGTTAGAAAGAAGTCTAGAACTCCTGCAAAGTTTGTTGGCAGTGGTGCTCCTAGTTTGGGATACTACCAGGTGGATGTGCCTGATGTTAATGATCAGCACATGGGGCACAGGAAGAATGTGGGCATTGTGTATGTTGAGTCTCGGCAGGTGAGCAAATCTGAGCTAGCACACAACATGTCTCTCATATACAAAACCAACTGGCCCTGGCAAGTTAGGAAGCTAGATGACTGGACCTTTCTTGTCAAGTTCCCACCACATATCCCTGTTGAGCAAGTGGATGGATACCCCATGTTTGGATTACCAGAAATTGATGGAGTTACTGTTAAGTTAGAAGTGTGGAAAGGAGAATTAGAGCATCATAGTGAACTCCAAAAAGTTTGGGTCCAACTGAGAGGAGTGGCTCCTGCTTGGGCTGAATGGGCAGTCCTGGAGCAATTTGCATCTGTCTTTGGGTCCTTGATTGATGTGGATTGGCAGGGTAACTTCAGATCCTTCTTTGAGGTGGTCAGAATCAAAATCAGGTGTAGAGACCACACCAAAGTACCTGCAGACATGATTTTTGGCATTGGGGACAAGCTCTACAAGATACATATTCAAGTGGAGCCACCTGAAGAGGATTTTGAAGATGATGACCTCCTTGATGATGATCTGGAAGGAAATAGGAAAGAAGCTGGAAGAACAGGCCTAGGTGCTGATGATGGTAACACCACCAAAAGCAACAAGGGTGATGGGAGTACCAGCTCAACCTCCTCTCTGTCAAGCAGCAAGAACCCTGGGGCTAGCACTACAACTAACTCAAGGCAAAAGACCATGGAATACCTCAAACAACTACCTGATCCACTCTCAATGGATCACACATATTCCCTGCTGCAGGAAATGGATCTGATGGGAGAAGATGAGGATGATGAGGACTTGGTAGATGATATTGCTGCTGATGGAGAACTGGAGTCAGATAACAATGCTGAAGTGGTTAGTCCACCAACACATCACTCTCCTACCACTGATGATCACCTTAGCAACATGGCTCCTGCGAAACAACAATGGGGCCCAGTTCTGGCACTGAGGAAAAGTAACAGGGTTGATATAGGAGACAAGACTATGTTGGAAATTGCTATGAACAACAAGAAAGTGCAGAACCTGGAAGCCAACAAAGAGGAGATCAAAGGTACCATTGTCAAAACCTCTTTTGAATACTTCACTGTCCCTAAATTTATTGCTATAGCTAGTAAAATTGGTGTTGAAATAGATGATGGTCAGACATTATCTGCAGAACATGTTGAAAGCCAATTAGAAATTCAAAAAACCCCTCAAATGTCTGCAGGACATGAGGATACTTTTCTTTTGAACAAAGCTGCTAGTGTTAATGAGATAGGAAATCTAAAACCTATAAAAACCACTGACACTCAACCAGTGGATGTGGCTAGTGAGCACTCTAAAGGAGTGTCTTGCTGCAATAATGCCCTAGATTCTCCTAGAACACCTACTACACCTGAGGGGTTAAAAGGTATATCTGCTGTTATAGATGACTATAGTGTTGGTTGGACACATATTAGTAAATATGGACGGGGCAAGCACCCTAGGAAAACCATGCACAAATGAATGCTCTTTTTTGGAATATTAGAGGGATTACTGCCCCTGGCAAGATGACATGTATTAATGATACTCTCTCCAAGCATAACCCTAGCATTATCTCTTTCCAGGAGACCAAAAAAGAGCATCTCACTCATGCATTTCTGAAAACTATTAGCCGTGGCAAAAACTATGACTGGCACTACCTACCTACTGAAGGCACTTCTGGTGGGGTGCTGGTGGGAGTGGATCTTGACATTTTTGATGTCATTAGCTGGACCTCTCTCAAATTCTCTGTTTCTTGTGTGTTGACACTCAAGAAAAAAAGCATATCCTTTAGGTTTGTTGCAGTCTATGGGTCTCCTTATGATGAAGGAAAGGATGATTTCCTTTCAGAACTGCATAGCTTGTTTATTGATGACCACCTGCCTACTGTTATAGGAGGGGACTTCAATCTAGTTAGACATCAGAAAGATAAAAGCAATGGCAAAATTAATCACAGTTGGAGTGATAAATTTAATGCATGGATTGAAATTTGGAGCCTACTAGAAATTAGAATGTCTGGTAGACAGTTCACTTGGGCCAACAACCAGGAGAACCTGATCATGTCTACTATTGACAGAGTCTTCTGTACAACAGAACTAGATGCACTTTTTCCTTTAAGTAACTCTCAAGACCTACCCAGAACTGGGAGTGATCACACTCCCATCCTCTGGAATTCAGGGATTGAATGTGTTCCTAGGAGCCCTAGTTTTAAATTTGAGAAATGGTGGCTCCTCCAAGCAAACTTTAAAGATCTGGTTATTAAAAACTGGTCTGCCCCTGTTAAGAGTACCACCCCTATTGATATTTGGCAAGAGAAAGCTAGGAGGTTTAGAAAATTTAGTAAAGGCTGGAGTAGAAATTTCGGGGTTGAGCTTAGAAAGCTTAAGCAATCCCTGATAGAGGAATATGATAGACTGGATGTCAGTTCTGAAAATGCACCTCTCTCTGAGCTACAATCAGATAGGATGAGATGCATCATCTCTGAGCTCCAAGCCATTTGGCTTAAGGAGGAAACAGAGGCAAGACAGAGATCCAGGGATAGGGACATATTAGAAGGTGACAGAAATACTAAATATTTTATGGCTGTTGCCAACCAGAGAAGGAGGAAAACATTGATTCATACACTGGAGGGCCCTTCTGGGCCTACTTCAGACATTGATGACATGTTAGCCATAGCCACATCCTACTACAAAACCCTCTTCCAGAAGGAAGATAGAAAAGGTTTTCGTCTTAGTGATCAATTCTTCTCAGATGATGATAAAATCAAAGATTCTGATAACTTAGAATTGCAGAAGCCTTTTACTGAAGAGGAAGTGAAAGAAGCTTTATTTGGATCATACTCTGATGGAGCCCCTGGTCCAGATGGACTTTCTTTCCTTTTCCTTCAGCAATTTTGGGATACCATTAAAACTGATATTATGGCCATGTTCACTGACTTCTATAATGGGGATTTGGACATCTATAGGCTCAACTTTGCTATCCTCACTCTTATTCCTAAAGAGAAGGATGCCACTACTATGAACAAATTTAGACCTATTAGCCTACTAAATTGTATTTTTAAGCTCTTTTCTAAGGTTCTCACAAATAGATTAGCTGTTCTTATGAACATGCTTACTTCCAGCAACCAAACTGCCTTCATCAAAGGGAGGTTTATCCTGGAAAGTGTGGTAACAGCACATGAGGTGCTGCACTCCACTTATCACTCAGGTAGCCCTGGTTTGGTACTTAAACTAGATTATGAGAAGGCTTTTGATAAGGTAAATCTGGATTTTCTCATGGAGATCCTTGAGAAAAGGAACTTTGGACCTAGATGGATGAAATGGATCTACCAGATCACACATCTAGGATTTGTAGGAGTTAAACTAAATGGTGTAGAGGGTAATTTTTTCACTACTGGCAAAGGGCTTAGACAAGGGGATACCATTTCCCCCCTTTTGTTCAACTTAGTGGTAGATGTTCTTAGTAAAATGCTTGCTAAAGCAGTGAGAAATGATCTTATCCGAGGGCTATGCTCTAATTTGATTCCTAGTGGGGTAGTCTGTCTGCAGTTTGTAGATGACACCATTCTTTTTATGGAAAAAGATGAGAGTAAAGCTAAGAATCTCAAGAAAGTTTTAACCTATTTTGAACAAGTCTCTGGGATGAGAATTAACTACTCTAAGAGTGAAATCATCCCAATAGGTCTTACAGATGAGGAGACTGTAATTTTTTTCAAATATCATGGGGTGCACTCTCGGTGCTTTCCCTATCAAATACATAGGAATCCCCCTACACTATGATAAGTTGAGGAGAGAGGATATCCAACCTCTCATTGACAAGATCCTCAAGAAAATGGCTGGCTGGAGAGGGAAATTACTCTCCTATTCAGCTAGACTAATACTTATCAAAACCTGCCTCGCTAGTGTCCCTGTCTATCTGTTATCCTTCTTTAAATTCCCTAAGTGGGCCCTGGATTTGATTAACAGCCAGCTGGCCCACTGCCTTTGGAGTGATTTTGAAGGAAATAGGAAATTACATCTTGCCAACTGGCACTTGTTTTGTATGAAAAAAGAGCATGGGGGTCTGGGAGTGCCAAACATTAGAGATGTCAACCTCTGCCTACTGGGGAGCTGGGTTAAGAGATATATCAAGGATGAGGGGAAAATGTGGAGATCCTTGGTAGATGCCAAATACCTTCATAATTCCCCCAACATCTTTGCTTGTAATGCTCAACGCTCCTCCAAATTCTGGCAAGGGGTCATGTGGGCAGCCAAAGCCCTGAAATTTGGTTATAGATGGGTAGTTGGTAATGGACAAAAGATCAGGTTTTGGGAGGATATTTGGTTTGGTACCTCACCACTGTCTGTCCAGTTTTGGCCCCTTTATGTCATTTGCCACCAGCATGGTGAGACTCTTGATAAAATCGGGGACCAAAACAATATTAAACTGACCTTTAGACGGATTTTTACACCTATTATGATGGAGAGTTGGTACTGCCTAGAACAAATTATTACTAGTACAAGATATCCTGGAGGTGAAGACTCCCTGATTTGGCAACATGAATCCAAAGGGGAGTACACAACTGGGTCCTTGTATAGTATAATTAACTTTATAGGTGTTCAACCTATTTACATTCCTTCAGTTTGGTCTGTAAAAATCCCCCTAGAGTCCAAGTTTTTCTATGGCTTCTTTCTCATAACAAGCTGATGACCAGAGACAACCTCTCTAAAAGAGGCCTTGAAAAATCTCATGAATATGTCTACTGCTCTGAGAAAGAGTCTATACAACACCTCTTTTTTGAATGTGTGGTTGCTAAGCAAATATGGAAATCTGTTTCAGACTTCTTCTCCTGCTCTTTGGGGGCTGATTACCTTTCCATTGCTAGATTTTGGATAGCCAATAGGAAACACACTGCTCTAAATGCTATTTGTGCTGGTGTCCTATGGGCTATCTGGAAACATAGAAACTCCTCCATTTTTAGAAATGTAATGTGGATTGATTTGAAACAGATCTGGAACTTGATGATGGGGCTCTTGAGGAGATGGCTGATTCTTCTCAAGGACGCTGCTCGTGCGAAGATGGAGGAATTCATGACCAGGGTTACCCTGATCCTGAATACCCCCTTCCAGATCACAGTGGGGTAGTTGAGCTTGACAAAAACACTGAAGGTGTTTTCAGTCAAGTACTTCTCGCCAAGCTGAACCTGGGGGCAATGTCGACCCCGCCTTCTGGCGCTATGCGGTCATCCCCGCCCAGGAGCCTAAGCAGTTTCACCTACAAGCATACCCTGCTGAGCCCTGTGACGCTGCTGGACCTCCTGGGCTCCCCTGCCCAACCAGCAAAAAAGATCAGGCGCCCCGGAGTTACGCCCGCTGGTGTGTGGAAGATGAAGATCTTGCAACCGCTGGAGGAAACCAAGCAAGACAACTGCGCCGCACTAGGAATCCCAGCCTGAGTCTGGTTTTGCCCACTGTAATAGCTTAGTTTGCTGGACCGGGACTGTAATATTTGTGCACCTGCTTTTACTCCCTGCTTTACTGAACTTGCGTTTTTGCAAGCTGCTTGTTACCTGATCTCTGGTTTCGTTATTAATAATGGAACCGGGGCGGGGGGGGGGGGGGCGTTGGCCCTCCTATTATTCTAAAAATAACCCATCAGTACTTATATCTCTAAAACTACCTTAGAGCATCTGCAGCCGGGCTTGGCAAAATCTAGCCCCTCAAACGCCCGCGGGCGCATCCGAACGGGCCCTCATATTTTTCTTCTGGGCATCCACATGTCTCAAATCCATGCAAATACATGCATGTCGGTCATGCAACACAATGTCGCGCGTAAATAGCAATTGTTGGTATCAAGCGTAGATAGCGTTTACGTAAAATTTATTTGAAGTGCCAAACTCAAGCATTGCCTCCTTGGTTGCCATTGTGGATCCACATGTGCTCCACAAGATCATTGAGTAGCCGCGTGTATACCTGCTGATCTCGAAGATTCTGGTGCATCTGCAGAAAGTTCATAAGCTGGGGGTCACCGTTGGAGATGCCCTTAGAGAGTCTACAGCCGGTCCCTCATATCCTCGGTCAGGAGGACAACCTGGACAGGAGAAAAAAAGCAAAATAGTGACCATATCACCCCCCTACTTTGTCCCCGTATGCCGAGTTATCAGCAAATCCTCATATCCAGCCCATATCAGGGAGAATATGAGGGCTCGCGGACATGCCCGGTCCGTCCGACACTAAGGATGCTGCCCACCTCTGACCACTTTTTCTCTTTCTTTATTCTTTCTCTTTTCTCTCTCTGCATTCTCACCAATCATATGCATGTGACTGGACAATCTAAGAACAAAATGGGGGACATGGCTGCATGCATACATAAATAGTGCATGGGAGGCAGTGAACATGCCGTGGGCTCTGACGAGGAGTAGTGCGTGGGAGGTGGTGGGGCCCCGACTCCAGGTGGGTCGGTCCATGTGCTATATATTCTTCCTCGCCGGCGCCCGCACCTTCACTCACGGGTCTCATCACCGCCGGACATGGACACGACCAACGTTGGAGGATAACACGAACTTGGAGGACGGACGCCATCGTAAGAATTAAAGTAAGGACTGGTCGCTTTTTTTTTCTAAAGAAATGTGTCGAAAATGTAATGAATGTGCTTCGGTTTAGATGGAAATCATCTGGTTCGCATGTAATTCTTCTGATATGTTGAAATCCAGTTTGATATGTATGTGGGCACGGTTGGATGGCATGCTCCCGCATCACTGTCCGCGGACTGGTTTCCATTGGTTCGCGGACGGATACAGTGTTCGATTTGAGGGTGAGCGTTGGAGTTACCACCCCGCAAAAATAATAATAATAACCCACTCATAAAATTAAAAATCGTACTACCATGTTTCAGAAAGTAGTACAATTTTCCACTTCCCACTTTTTTGAGGGGCACTTCCAACTTTTAGTGTAATATATGACCATTTGGGGCATTTTATGTGACCAGTGCCAAATGGGCACAGTCGGGAAAGAAAATCCTTATACGTGTGGACCGCCATTCGACAACGAACCACGCTCCTGCACAAGAGAGCGTGACGCGTCCGCAATTAGACACGCCTAATTAAGCGAAGCTTCCGAATCAATCAGATAGACAATTTTCAAGGGCACCAACTAATTAAGCTGAGGAAGGCCGACATAGGAAGGCATGCCCGTCTGCCATGCATGATGCCGACCCTGAGAAGGACGTGACAGCACACGCGTCGCGCGGCGATTGGCGCGGCATCATTTGCACCCACAAAAATTCCCACGATCGAGCCCGGTCAAATTGAAACCGACACGGCCTTTTCCTGGAGCCTCGCTGCTACCAGACAGATGGGCGTCGGGCAGCGGCCAAAAGCGGCAAAGCGCAGGCAGCGTCCGCCTCTGTTGCCGCGGCCGTCCGCCCTCGACGACGACGACGTCACTGTTGTAGTGCCACACTTGGAAACATGCTTTCTCTCCCATTTGTATATCGTGGAGAAAATCTGCCGGGACGCGTGTGGCCCTGCGATTGGCCGCCGGGCGGCGAGGTGGCGCCCTGGACCAGCGGCTGACGGCGTGGGCTGGGGGCACGCGCCGCGCGCCCATTCGCGGGCGGGGCGGGCTGGCGCGTGCCGTGCTCGGCATGTTAAATCTGCTGCTCCTGTCTCGCCGGTCGTTTTCCATGGCCGGATGGATCAAGTCACAGTACATTCCGCGTCGGGATCGGAATGAAAGAAAAGAAAAACATTTCGCTCTATTTTATCCGGATCAGTCCTGGACCACTCTTATCGCGCTCGGATTATAACTAATTGTCGTTTGTATTTTGCATGATGGCCTTGGACTCGCGCGTCAGTGTTGTCGATGCACTGCACTGCAGCACGCGGTTGCTATCAGGGGCATGTGTCGACGGCACATTTTTCGTCCGGGTTTCCCTCGGCGGCCATGGATATCGGAGTCCTCCGGAGTCTAAAATATCTTCTTCCCGCTTCACCATGTGCATGCGTCTGAACGGACTGTTTACTCCGGTCAATCAACGACTAGTATAGTGCTGGTACGTGACAGGAAACTGTACAATGGCCGGTGACGTGAAACACAGATTTTGTCCTCCACGGAAACGAACAAAGCAAACAAAACGGTTTCGTGCTAGCACACCCAAAGGTAGAGGCGAAACGTGCTCGCAATTCGCAGGTGGTTCTTCTTCTTCTTCTTCTTCTTCCATCTTTCTTCTTCTTGTGTTGGTCCGCGCTGTGCTGTGCATGCATGAGTGGCACGGCAAGCAGTGACGGCGGTGGATGGGTTCTCCTCTCGTCTCCTCTGCGTTGCTCAGGTGAGGTCGACGTCGCACGTAACATGCGCACCACGGACGGCAGGTGCCCATGCTCCATTGGCGCTCGCCGCCAGTGGCAACAGCGACGCCGCCGCCCACGCTTTCTCCCGCTCCCTCTCCCTCTGTCTCTACGTGCGCTTTTCCGATCGACGCTTTCTTGACATCAATTCAACGACGAGCTTCTTTTTTTATTATAGAAAAATGATCTCAAGATCTCTCTCTCTCTGCTGTTGTTGATCGCGTACGTTAGCTACTCTAATCAGGCGCCCTTTTGTCCTAACTAACACAACTGATTAACGACGATCGACGCTCCTCTTTATATTAATGGAAAAAAGGTGCCTTGGTCGGCGAATTCTTTTCCACACTTTCCAGGGCCAGTCATTTTCCATGTCCCCGCTAACTGCAACTACAACTGACCATTTTTATTTTATTTGACTGACCCGATTAATTGATCAACTTAATCTCGGAGCCAGAGGTAAAGAGATGATGGAAGAGCTGCACGCTACGTTTCACGCTCCGATTGGCCATGCACCAACTAGCTAGTACTCCCTCCGTTCCTAAATATAGGTCTTTTTAGACATTTTAAATGGACTAGAAAATACGGATGTACGTAAACATATTTTAAAGTGTAGATTCACTCATTTTACTCGGTATATAGTCACTTATTGGAATCTCTAGAAAGACTTATATTTGGAAACGGAGAGAGTAGAACAGACCATAATGCTTGCACTTCTCTAAAATGATTTTATTACTCTAGTTTTTCAGTGAAATGGTTTTATTAGGTAGTATAATATGGAGTTTCCCTAAAACAAGTATAATACGGAGTACATAAGTAATAATTTTATTTTATTAGTTAGGCGTTTTAGGAAAATTTGAGCTTGTTTCTCAATGTAATAGAATGGTTGTGTGCATCATATGATGTAGAGGCTGGGTATACCCCACGTTTTTAGAAGAAAAAAAAAACTACGTCCAATTAAAAGAATGGCAGTGCAATAGCCTTGTGCACGTCGATCGCTTGAGTATAAAAGTTCACACCACATTTTTGGATCCTAAAAGATTTACAGAAGTAGAAAATGCAGGGCCAGCCACCTGCTGACCGGTAGTTGGATGGCATAACCTCGACGGCCATACACGTGTTAAGCCTATCTCACTCGCCAAGTAGGTTTGGCCACAAACCTCTGGAAAAAAAAATCGTTTATATATACTTTGTTGGTTGATTCCGTTAGCCATCTCTGTTGCACTTTGGCACTCGCCGGATCGCTATTGGCGCAGATGCTTCTAGCTTTGCAACAATTATTTTTCTTCAATCATTTTTGCGGGCCCGGCCCGCCTGACCCTATACTGCTTTGTGTAGTTCGCCTACCGTTGCTGTTTAGTGGCTAGGATGTCAGGTCACCCGACTAATGATATCTGGAATTGACCGGAAATAGTGCCGCTCTATGCGTGCGGCGGCACTCCATCAAATCCCATGGACCGTAGAGCTCCTGATCCACCTAATTCGTATAGAAAACTAAGCTCACTGTACTTGCTCCAGCTAAAACAAACAACGGAGTCTTCAAATGCCGAAGATGTTGTTTATATCACGTCCGCAAGTTAGACAACCCTTGACTCCCTCTACCTAAATTAAGCACATCCACTCGTTTCTCAACCAGTAGTTCACTTGAAAGTTTGATCGATACATGTGTAGTCGTCTCCGTGCAAGTGTGCATTCGCTCTAACTAACCGATGAGACAATATATGACATGATAAGATCTCTAGCTAGCTGGTGAGCTAGACAGTCACTAATGCACCCGTCAATTCCCCAGCATAATGGAGCGAGCTAAGCTTAGCAAGTTGCAAGTTCCCAGTGGGGATCGATGGTTATCACGTCTACCGCCCGTGCGCGCAATACCATGAACCACGGCGGTGGCGTATGCACCACAAGCACCCGTCGACGTAGGGTAACGTACGTACTAGTGCAGCGATGCTAGGCTACTACATCCCACATGTTCCTCCTCCTTGATTGTGGGGTGGAGAGCGGAGGAGAGGACGAGCTCATGTAAGTGGAATGTACATGCATGCTCCCGGCCCCTGATCGGCGAGAGTGGAAACACGACGTGGCGAATTGGAGCGTGAAATTCGCTGTTGCGGATGCAATGCTGCCTGACTCTTGTCTGGGCTTTTCCTGGCACGTCCCGATAGCAACAGAGTTCGTATGGCAGCGGCAGGTAAAGGAAGAACGAAGATAGGATGAAATGATGGGTGCACCATCAATCACCATGTGCATGTGCGCGAGAAAATTGATGCGATAATAAGATCATAGGAGCAGCTCTAGCCCTGCCCACCTATGATCCTTTAATCCCTTACGAAATTCGTTTGGGGAAGTAATCTCCACATAGGCCTTCACTTACATACTTATATATACCTTTACTGCCTAAAAAATTTATAGTTATCCCTTAACCCCTCACCACCGTTCCTCCTGTCTCCTCCTCTAACCGAGCCGCTGCCGGAGGACGCCAACGGGTGAAGTCCGTGCGGCCGGCGGCGGGCGGCGCCTTCTCGCGGTGGCGCCGGGTTCGTTGGGCAGCAGATTCGGGGGCCCGACCGGCGGTGGTGCGCAGCAATTGCTCGTGGGGCGCATGTAGCGACCTTTGGCGGTGTGGCTGCTTGGCTGCATCGGGGTGTGGGACGTGGGCGGGGTGGGCGCGTTTTTGGCGGTGTTAGTGCCACATCTGGCCGATGAGGGGTGGCTGGAGTCCCTCTGTCGACGTTCTGGGGGCTGCGTACGCCTTCACGGCGTGGCTCTGCGCGGATCTAGTCAGTAGCGGGGTCGTGGTGGCGTGGCTGCTAGTGAAAATGGTGCAGACTTCGATTGTGGCGGACAATGGCGGCGTTTTTGACGTTCCTTGCTGAGGCATCGTCGTTACTGTCTTCGTCACCTCGCTCGAGCTATTGCGGAGAAAACTCTAGATTTGGATCTCCCGGATCGGACGATGACGACGCCTTCAGTGTTGTCCTCCCTCTTGGGGGCATCGTTTTGAAGCAAGTGCTGGCTGGAAGGGCCAAGAGGTGGAGCGGTGTTGTAGCTACCGCATCGACGCCTGCGAGTCTCGGCGGCATGGTGCAGCGGGTCTCAGCAATGGATGCGTGTTGATGGACGCGCGCAGGATGGTGGCGTTGTCTAGTGTGGTGGTGGCATCGATGGTAGGCAGGCCTGGCATGGTCAATACGTCGATCCTTCCTGCAGATGGGTCGACAGAAGACGGCGGCGGCAGATTCTAGAGCGTGCGCATGCGATGCACGTTGAGGGTCTGCAAGACCGCTTGGTGCTCCCGGCTGTTTTCGTCGAATGGCTTTGCTGCTGCAGCTTGATGAGTGGATTTTATGAGTGGCCTATCTATTTAGGCAAGTTTCGTTGAATGGCTTTGCTGCAGCTTGATGATTGTATTTTACACATACTTTTTAGAGTGTATTTTAGTGCTAAAATCCCTCATATCATATCCTTCTAGCACTTAGTCATGTCCCCAATGCATAGTTTTAGATTTTTACTCGTTTTACCAAGTCCGTTGCATAACTTTTATTTTTATTAGTTTTCATTTGTTTTGTTCTCCTTGTAGGTATGTTGGCATATTCATGGACTTGGCACATCAAAAGCATCAAGTTGGGAGTCAAACCGGAGAAGTTCGAGGCACCAGATTAAGGCCCTATTGAGTGTTTGATGGTTGACATTTATCAAAGTGCCCAAATTGAATATCCAAAGCCATTGGTGCATCGGGTTTTTTGATACCAATCCAACGAGCCCAAGAACGTCAAAATCGGAGTTCGTACAAAGAAAGGGAGAGCAAAGTACGATACCCCTCCCGGAGTCAAGAATGTTCAACGGGGTGTGGTACGAGCGCAGTCGGTCATACCGGCGCTCGTACCAGAGCCCGACAACGCAATAAATTGGCCACAACTTTCCCGATTTTGCTTCGATTTCGTTCCCGTTTGTTCATACGGGATCCTTGACGATCAAGGCTTGTTTTGGGAGAGGTTTTTTGTTCCCTAGAGCCATTGGATGAAAGGAGGAGAGATACATCAACAGAGGAGACCCGAGGAGGCCTCCTACATTCATCTCCAACCCTGGCCATCGGCCATCATCATCTTCATTCTCCACAAATTCCATCTACTATCTCCACACCTCCATTGCACCAACTCTACCATAGCGAGAGGGTCAAGACAAGAAAAAGGAAGAGAGGAGGCGTCTACCGCGTCTGACGCTGGCTGGAGGGCCGGGCCATCTCCATCAACACCGCCGCCATGTATCTTTATCTCCAACACCATGTTGGCTTGTAACTCATCCCTAACGTCTATGTACTCCATCTCCATGTATGAGTAATTTATTTAGTTCTTGGGAATAAGATGAGCTCTAGGTTTTACTAGAATTGAATGTCTTGCGCGATATGAAATCCTCTTTTACATGTTTATGTTAGTGACCTTCTTGATGTTGGGCGGAGTCGACCATCCAACATTGTTCAATTTTGAATGAAAGGTCATTACTATTGGCGTGAAGGTCAATTGCGGAGGTAGGTTAGTGACATAGCGTATCTCCCTTCTTCCTGGATCGTTGCAGAAGGGGATAAACGGAGACCACCTTTGGCTGCGTCCACGGGGAAACCGTTAATCATCCTTTGATAACCGAAGTGGGCAAGAACAGTAGTGGTGTATGTGATACCGGGTTGCTGCATGTATGCATGTATCTATATCTGGCTCCACCCACGAAGAGAAACACTAGTAGAAAACAGGGCTTTGGTCCTGACCAGATCAGAGCTTTAGACCCGGTCGAGTTACGAACCGGGACCAATGGGTGCATCAGTCCCGGTTCAAGCGGCTAGGGAGCCGACCGGGCCTCGGCAGGCACTAGTCCCGGTTCGTTTGTCCCCTTTAGTCCCGGTTCCAGACATGAACCGGGAATAAAGGTCCTCGCTCCTGGCGCAACCCCTTTAGTCCTGGTTGGTGGCTGGAACCGGGACTAAAGGTTGGTGAAAGCGAAGCGCTCTCTTGATGCCCTTAGGCGACCACCACCACCTCCACCACTATCACACTATGACCGCTGTATTGAAAAGACATATGATGAAGCCCGACGGTCGGGAAGTACTAGCAGTGCTACAAGATGGAGTGGGAAAACAATTCCCAGCTCGGCGAACAGGAGAAGCAATCATGCCCCCCGCTCAAGGTATTTACCGATATCGCTAATCATCCGGGGCTAGCGCCCGGTACCACTCTTGGTGATTAAGTGGGCGATGATGTACAATTTGAAATGGCTGAGGTAGTAGCGCCCTTTAGATATGGAAGCCTCTCATCAAACCTGACCAGCTCCCGCATCTACCAACGATGATGCGAAGATTGCATGACCGGTACTTGGAAACCTGCAGCAAGGATGTGACCGGCAGTCTTTTGTTGGGAACTAAAGATGAGCACAACTTCATTGGAGTGGACCTGATGTACGTTGAATTTGTGGAATTATTTTAGTTATTCAATCAAGACGCCATCGACAAAACTCTTGTGACTTGCTACTGTCTGTAAGTATTATTTCTGTAATTAAGTCCTAGCTCAGCTCGTTCATTGCATGTATATATAATTATCCTCACTATATTATGCAGATTAAAAATCATCGAATGCAAAAGAGGACAAATCTATGGCATTGGGTTCATTAGCCCAAATACCGTAAATGAATGGGCGGTACAAAACAGAGCCAAATATACCGAGGAAAACTTGCTAAACGCGTTCCTTCAACATCAAAACAAAAGGGAAATACTCTTTCCTTACAACTTCAAGTGAGTGCTACTGTCTTGTGCATATTCGGTTTCGCTTACTCAAGGTTAAGTGTAATGGATGAGTTATGCGTGCGCAGCTTCCACTTTATTTTGTTATCCAGTAAGCTTGACACGGGAGTAGTAACCGTCTTGGACTCGAGACGTAAAGAGCCTAAGCTGTGGACGGACATGAGTGAAATGCTCCAGAAGTAAGTTCAATCATTCTCGCACCATATTGACAACTTCCGTTCATTTCCTCATATCAAGTAATCATTTTCTTTGCCGGGCAGGGTTTGGAAAAAGTTCACCATAATGGTTCCGGGTTTGAAGAAGGAGCTTCGATTTACACACCCCAAAGTAAGTAGAACTAGCTAGTTCCGCGCATCTCTCATTGATTCTAGTTTCATCAATACCATTATCATGCTTGATTATCAGTTTGATTGAAGTCTATTCTTTTAAAGTGCTTGTGGCTGGCACCCGGGAATAATTTATGTGGATACTATGTTTGCGAGTTCATTCGCCACTCAACCTCTGAGCGGGGCTTATCTGACCAACAATTTGAAGTACGTAAACAATATCCACAATTCTATTTAATTACCATCAATTGGGTTGAGTTTCCTTCATATATATGTATTGACCCCTTTCTTTAAATTAGATGTGGGAGAAGTGGAACGAACTCCTACGAAATGATCGCATAAGAGCAATTCATGAGGAATTGGCGGGATTCTTTGTTGATCACATCATACCTGAAAACGGAGAATACCACCAGGAATTGCAAATGGATTTAGGTAGATGATGTCAGGGATCGTAAGAGATGTTACATTGTATATATGTAGTAGCGTCGGATAGATATATGAAAACTTGTCGACCAAACACGGAGAAAGAGAGGTCACTTCTCTCTATATATCACTACAGGAATCAGCTAATTTCCCGTCCGCCAAGGCGGACGGCAAAGGCACAGACGGCGGACGGCAAAATGCACCAGCAAAGAAAGGAACGGTAAAGACCTTATTTGCCGTCTGCTTTCTGAAGCGGACGGCAAAGGGGCCTTTGCTATCAGCGGCTGACGGCAAAGAAAGCCGACGGCAATAAATTCGCTGTTAGTCCGTTAGGTGGCTAACGGCAGAATTTGCCGTCCGCGGCTGACGGAAAATAGCATCAGGCCTTTGCCGTCGGCCTAATGACATCAGTTGGACGTCACTGCCCACCAAGGCTTTGCCGTCCGCCACTGTAGTCAAAGGCTTTGCTGTCTGCCACTGTAGGCAAACTGACCAAATGGGTCAGCTCCCAGGAAGCACAGTTGGCTGCCACGTGGCTTCTTTGCCGTCTTCCGCGGACGGCAAAGAGCCCATTGCCGTTGGTGGCTGACGGCAAAGAGCTTGCATTGGCTCTCTTTTTTCTGTTTTTTTAAATCCAACAATTTTCACAGCAAATATATATGACATATATCTAGATATATTTCACAAGGTTATTTCACAACAAACATATGACATATCCAGCACATAAGTTTCATCGTACATACATATATAGTTCCATCCATTCATACATAGCAAGTTGCACATACACATTGTTCCATCATAGCAAGCTAAGAATACTAGAAGAGAATGAAACAAAAAACAAGCACTCCATCATAGCAAGCTAGCTTCCGTGAAGTGAATGAGATCTGCAAAATGGCAAATAAGAAAGTTAGAAAAAGGTGACTAGAAGAAGAAGACTAGAAGAAGAAGTATATGCCATTTATGAGCTAACTTAGGTGAAATGGATCATTTATGAGCTAACTTAGGTGAAATGGATCGTTTATGAGCTAACTAAGGTGAAATGGATCGTTTATGAGCTAACTAAGGTGAAATGGATCGTTTATGAGCTAACTAAGGTGAAATGGATCATTTATTAGCTAACTTAGTTGAAATGGATCGTTTATGAGCTAACCTAGGTGAAATGGATCGTTTATGAGCTAATGAAAGATCGTGGATGTCGCCTAGAGGGGGGGGGGTGAATAGGCGCTTTAAAATAATTACGGTTTAGGCTTGAACAAATGCGGAATAAACCTAGCGGTTAATTTGACAAGCACAAAACCTACAACAACTAGGCTCACCTATGTGCACCAACAACTTATGCTAAGCAAGATAAACAACTAAGTGATAGCAAGATATATGACAAGAAACAATATGGCTATCACAAAGTAAAGTGCGTAAGTAAAGGGTTCGGTTAAGAGATAACCGAGGCACGTGGAGACGACGATGTATCCCGAAGTTCACACCCTTGCGGATGCTAATCTCCGTTTGGAGCGGTGTGGAGGCACAATGCTCCCCAAGAAGCCACTAGGGCCACCGTAATCTCCTCACGCCCTCGCACAATGCAAGATGCCGTGATTCCACTAAGGGACCCTTGAGGGCGGTCACCGAACCCGTACAAATGGCAACCCTTGGGGGCGGTCACCGAACCCGTACACTTTGGCAACCCTTGGGGGCGGTCACCGGTACCCGTCAAATTGCTCGGGGCGATCTCCACAACCTAATTGGAGACCCCGACGCTTGCCCGGAGCTTTACACCACAATGATTGAGCTCCGAACACCACCAACCGTCTAGGGTGCCCAAGCACCCAAGAGGAACAAGCTCAAGGGCACCAAGCACCCAAGAGTAATAAGCTTCTCAACTTGTAACTTCCACGTATCACCGTGGAGAACTCAAACCGATGCACCAAATGCAATGGCAAGGGCACACGGAGCGCCCAAGTCCTTCTCTCTCAAATCCCACCGAAGCAACTAATGCTAGGGAGGAAAAAGAGAGGAAGAACAAGAAGGAGAACACCAAGAACTCCAAGATCTAGATCCAAGGGGTTCCCCTCACAAAGAGGAGAAAGTGATTGGTGGAAATGTGGATCTAGATCTCCTCTCTCTTTTCCCTCAAAAACTAGCAAGAATCCATGGAGGGATTGAGAGTTAGCAAGCTCGAAGAAGGTCAACAATGGGGGAAGAACACGAGCTCAAAGGATAAGGTTCAATGGGGAAGAAGACCCCCTTTTATAGAAGGGGAAAAATCCAACCGTTATGTGCTCAGCCCGCACACGAGCGGTACTACCGCTCCACGAGCGGTACTACCGCTCTGGCGGAAGAAGCAGGGCAAAAGGAGCAACCAAACATGAACCTTGGGGCGGTAGTACCGCTTATAAGCGGTACTACCGCGCACCCCAGCGGTACTACCGCTGGAGGAGCAGAACACGGGACCAAAAATGCAGTAGCGGTACTACCGCCCGACCGGAGCGGTACTACCGCTTATAGGCGGTACTACCGCCCATCAGGGCGGTACTACCGCTTATAGGTGGAACTGCCGTGCCTTACTGCCGTGCAACTACTGCAAAACTCGACACGAAAAATGCAAGACCCAAAATCGAGGCGGTACCAGCGCGGAACCGTAGCCGTACTACCGCTTATGGCCATAGGCGGTACTACCGCTTTGGACAGCGGTACTACCGCTTGGGGTGACAAGCGGTACTGCCGCTCTGGCCGCGGTACTACCGCTAGGAAACCAAAACTGCCATAACTTCTGCATATGAGCTCCGAATTGAGCAAACTCAAGCTTGTTGGATTGAGAAAGACGAGTAGCATCAAAACAGCAACTGGTTATAGTAAGAAGAGGCAGGGGAGGTATGCCAAAAATAGAGGAGTGAAACCTCCAACCGAGAAGAACCGGCATAACCTCCAACATCGAAAACATCATAGAAGATGCGAGTGAACTCCGTTTTCGATGAACTCGAGCTTGTCATCAAGATGACCATAAGCTCCAAAACTCACAAAGAGAAGAACCAAACAAGAACCAACAAAGATGATGCAAGGATGCAATGGTTTGAGCTCTCTATGAACGATACGATCAAGCTACTCATTGAGAGCCCCCCTTGATAGTACGGCAATCGATCCTATAACCCGGTCTCCCAACTACCATCATGAGACCGGTAAAATAGAAAACCTATCAAGAGCAAACCTTTGCCTTGCACATGGTCCACTTGAGCTAGATGATGACGATCTTGACTCCCTCAAGTTGGACCACCTTTCTTGGTTGTGTTGGCTCGATGAAGACTAGTTGATTGCTCCCCCATACTCCACTATGGGTGAGCCACTCTTCCGCACATCTTCACCAGTCCATTGTCACCACAATGGACGGCAAGCTTCAAGCATTTGATCTCGTCATGATGCTTCACTTGAACTTGCGCACCGCAACCTAACCTCACAAAGAACTCTCACGAAGATCATGGGTTAGTACACAAAGCGTAATCGACAATGCTTACCACACCATGGGATCGCTTGATCCCTCTCGGTACATCTTGTGCGCTTTGTGTGTTGATCAACTTGATTCACTCTTGATTTAGTCTTGATCAACCTTGACTCTTTCCAACTCTCTTCATTTGGATGATGTCTTGAAGGTAAACATGAATGATCACACAATCTTCTTCTTCAAGACATGCTTGCAATAAGCTCTACTCTCACATGACCAATCTTTGGATAATTCCTTAATAACACCTTGGTCACCAGATAAACTCCTTGAAACCAACACATGGACTTCAAGAAAAGCCTATGGACAAATCCTTCAAATATAACTCAAGGCAACCATTAGTCCATAGAGATTGTCATCAATTACCAAAACCAAACATGGGGGCACCGCATGTTCTTTCAGCTAACCTAGGTGAAATGGATCGTTTATGAGCTAACTTAGGTAAAATGCATCATTTTAGAGCTAACCTAGGTAAGATGGGTCATTTTGGAGCTAACCTAGGTAAAATGGTCATTTTAGAGCTACCTTGGGTAAAATTGATCATTTATGAGCTAACTAAGGTAAAATGGGTCATTTTAGAGCTAACTTAGGTAAAATGGATCGTTTATGAGCTAACTAAAGTAAAATGGATCATTTTAGAGCTAACTTAGGTAAAATGGATCGTTTATGAACTAACTAAGCTAATTATGCCATTTTTGACATAAGTAAGCTAAGTACATGTCATTTTGGAGGAAACAAAGCTAAGTATAGATCGTTTTAGAGCTAACTTAGGTAAAATGGATGGTTTTGGAGGTTAGTATGCTTATTAAGTCATTTTGGAGGAAATAAAGCTAAGTCTAGGTCTTTATGCATTTGTTAAGCAAAACACTAGAGAAACTTACCGTGATCATGGAGGTGTAGGAGCGGGCTACTAATAATCTCGATCACTATCATTAATAAATGCATAATCATCATCACTATCATCAATGACGTGCTCATAGGGTTCAGCGGCATCAACATGTGGAAGGCCACCTTGACATAATCGGTCAAGCATTGACAGGTCATCCGCAACAGTAACCTCATCTTGTTCCAGATCTTCTTGTTCCTCCTCTGGGGTGATGCCGGATTCACTATCGCTGTCTACTTCAATGTTTTGGGGTGAAGTATAGCGGTTCTTGAAACGTTTTTTTGGAAAGACGTGTCTCTTGGAAGAATTCTCCTTCATATGTGTCTGGGTTAATGTGAGGCTCATAATCCTCTTCCTTTGGGGGAGATAGTCTAGCACGTGGCGGCACTTCATAAATGACATCCCAACCTTTCAGATTTGGATTAGTTTGGCAGGCCCACGGTAGATAGAATACTCGGGTCGCCTGTTGAGCCGTAATATAGACATCAGGAACATCTAAATGGGTGCTTTGTTTGATTTCAACTAGCCCTATATGTTCATGAGTCCTTCTAGTCTCCTTCGGCTGAAACCAATAACATTTGAAGAGTACGACATTCGGTGGGTTTTCACCATAGAATAGAAGTTCATAAATTGCTTCAACTCTCCCATAATACTCGGTACCTCCTTTGCCGATAGCAGATACACAACAATTTGTAGACTTTCGGTCGGGCATAGATAGTTCTTTGCCATAGGTACGAAAGCGATACCCGTTGATGTCGTATTTGTCAAATGAACGGACCTTATAGTCAAAACCATTAGCGACTTGTCTCAATTCGGCGTCCATAGACTCTGAATTAGCCTACAAGTTTAATACGAAATGATTGTTGCATTAGGCACAAATTAGCGAATGAAATGAAATGGTCTAATAGAAATTACCGTTTGTTTGAACCAAGAGATGAAACCGGGATAGCCGCCTCCTTGCTTTGCGAGAAGCTCATACTCTTCGACGGAATCCTTTTGGATCACCGCTCCATACGAGAATATGGCGACGTATCGACTGTATGAAATATCTAGGAATAAGAGCAGTTCACAGGAAATAGAAGTTGCAAAACAATGTACCGAGAAATTATTCGATGTATGGCCGCACTTCTGTCAGGTTGTTGAAGATATACAACGTAATGGTCCGCCATTCTTCGTTATCCAAAGATACTGGTTTCGAACCACTGGCTGGTGCGATATTTCCTTTGAATAGGCTGAGGTTGGATCCACCCTTTTGAGGTTCGTCAGCATTTTACCGAGGCTTCGGATTACGCAAATGACGATTTTTGGCTTCGTAGTGTGCTGTCACGAAGTTTGCCGCCTCCTCAGTGATGAATGCCTCAGCCATCGATGCTTCGATTCTACGTTTATTTTTACATTTGTGTCGAAGCGTCTTCTGCATCCTCTCAGTTGGGTAGCACCAACGATTTTGCACGGGCCCCTCCAATCTTGCCTCGGTCGGGAGATGCAAAATCAAATGCTGCCTTGGATTAAAGAAGCCGGTGGAAAGATCTTCTCTAACTTGCAGATCAACTCCGGCGCCAACTCTTCCATTTCTTCTAACACGCCAGGCGATAGTTCTTTCGCACAAAGAACACGGAAGAAATAGCTGAGTTCTACCAGTACTAGCCATTCATCCTCAGGGATGAAGCCACGCAACACCACCGGCATTACCTGCTCAATCCATATGTGCCAATCATGACACTTGAGACCAAATATCTTCAATTTATCAAGATTCGCTCCTCTCTTTAGATTCGCTGCATACCCATCGGGGAACATCAACCGCTGTTGCACCGACAAGATAATTTCCCTCATAGTTGGCCTTCCAAGATTGAACCATGCCTTTGGCTTCGTCCAGTTCTGCTTTCCTTTCAGTTCTTTCATGTTTTGTAACGGCCTATCACATAGCGCCTGCAAATCGACTCTAGCCTTAGTATTATCCTTTGACTTCCCATCTATGCCGAACAATGTACCAAAAAGTGCCTCGGCGATATTCTTCTCAGTGTGCATCACGTAGATGTTGTGTGGGCAAAGGAGGTCTTTGAAGTAAGGCAGATCCCATAAGCATGTCTTGTGAATCCAGGCGTGTTTAGAATTATACCCCTTGAAGTACCCTGGACGCTCTGGATCTGGCTCGAGAGCGTTTAACTGATCCAGGGTCTGTTGGCCTATCAACACAGGTGGTGCAGAGGTTTTGACAACTCTACCTCTGATGAAGTTCTTCTTGTCTTTCCTAAACTTATGGCGAGGATCCAGGAACTGTCTATGCATGTCGAAGCAAGAAAACTTGCGACCGGCCTGAAGCCAACGAAACTCAAGAGCTACCTTGCATGTGGGGCACGGGAACCTTCCATGCACACACCAGCCAACGAATAGCGCATACGCCGGCAAGTCATGCGTTGAGTACATGTACCAGACAGCATTATGAAGTTCCATTTGCTATAGGTGCCGTATGTCTTGAACCCATTATCCCAGGCTTCTTGCAATTCGTCCTTAAGCGACTGCATGTACACATTCATATTTTTCCCCGGATAGTTGGGCCCTGGAATTATCAACGTCAGGAAAATGTTCTTTCTTTGCATAATCTGTCCGGGGGTGGGGGGGTGGGGGAGATTGAGTGGAAAGACAAATACGGGCCAAAAACTGTATTGGGTTGCTGTCAGACCAAACACACCAAACCCATCCGTGCTGACGCCGACTCGAGGATGCCTCGGATCTGCCGCTTTGTCATCATGTAATTCATCAAACTTCTTCCACGCAACGCCATCCGATGTGTGTACCATCATTAGATTCCCATCTGCATCTAGTTCGGTT
The DNA here is from genome assembly GCF_018294505.1 of Triticum aestivum. NCBI lineage: Eukaryota > Viridiplantae > Streptophyta > Magnoliopsida > Poales > Poaceae > Triticum > Triticum aestivum. Next base: position 456,072,699 of record NC_057808.1, on the reverse strand, counting down.
CTTTTGCCCGTTTTGTGCAATGTCATCTGTCTGGCCGTCTCTTCAACCATGAAAAGACGTTGAAGTCTTGGTACGATTGGCATATACCGAAGAACACTAACGGGGATCTTGGTCTGCGTCTTCTCACCCATACCGTTGTCTACCACAACATGGCCGGAAGACTTGCAAATGGGACAATAGTTCAAGTCCGCATATTCAAGCCTAAATAAGGCACATCCTTTCTCACAGGCATGTATCTTCTCATAGGGCATCTTCAGTGCACGGAGGATTTTGTCCGACTGGTACAGGTTTGCAGGCATTACATGGCTTTTGGGTAGAAAGCATCCAAATACTGTCATAATTGTGTCGTAGCATTGTCTGCCCAAGTTGAATTGAGCCTTCAGAGCCATTACTTGTGAGATGGCATCCAACTGACAAAGCTCAGTGTGCTCGTGGAGGACGTTTCGAAGACTCCAACATTTCATTGAATGCCTTTGCAGATTCCTCCATCTCCTCGTCCGAATCCCGAGCATCATCCAAGTCCTGCACCATGTTTTCCATCCCAGTACCATGCTCATCGGTGCAACGACGAACCACCTCAGCTCGGTCACGTTGGGCAGACTCACCATGAAATGTCCACACCGTATAATTGGGCGTAAAACCACTCTTCTGCAGGTGTTTGCCCATTTCAGCCTCTGTCCTCTTTTCCCAATTGTCGCACAGGAAACAGGGGCACCAGGTTTTCCTCTGGCCATTTGCAAAAGCGGCTTGCACAAACCCCTTGGTTTTTGTGAACCATTCAGTGCTCCCTTTGTTCTGACCAGTGTGACTGGTGTACATCCATGCATGATCACTCATCTTGACTTTCAGAGCTACTGGACACACAAATATATATATATATATATATATATATATATATATAATTCACCATGTATATATTCATCAGTTGATCTAGTTTGTCAATTTTATTACGTCCATGCAACCTACCCTCTAATAGGTAATGATAGGTCCTAATCCCACCCTAGTATGTGTAGATTGGGTTCATTTTCCCATGCTATGCTCCGGATCTGACGCAAAATTTCGGCAGCACCTCCCCGCTGTTCTCCTGATACACGTCTCTGCAATAAACAGAGAGGATGTGTACCCGGAGAACAACAGGGGAGGCACTGACGAAATTTATGCGTCGGATCCGGAGCAAAGCATAATGGGAAAACGAACCCAATCTACACATACTCGGGCTGTCCATGGATAGCGTTGGACAATTCGAAAGAATCACGGTTATAAATATGCAAATGCATTCATATTTATAGATGTAACCCTTTCGAACGGGAGACGCATAGTGGTTACGCATACTGATGATTGACACCTATAGCTAGCAAGTTTCAGCAGCACGAAGACCGGAATAGAGCAAATGAAGGGGGGAGGAGATGTCATTTGTGCTCACCAACGAACGCAGGGGCGGAGCTCGTCGAACGCACGGGAGATCATCAAACACCACACCCTCGCAGCGACGAAACAACTGCACATTTGAATCCACCCGATAAACACAAATATGTATGATGTTTTGCATAACAAAATCGAAAAATATACGACCTAACTCATAATTCACAAATATATGACCCCGTCGGCGTTTGGAAGGCCAAAGAGCACCTTCTACATATTCTTCTTTTCTTCTTCTTCTTCTTCTTCTTCTTCTCCCCTCCTCTTCTTCTCCTACACTTTCTTCTTCTTCTTCTTCTTCTCCCCTCCTCTTCTTCTCCTACACTTTCTTCTTCTTCTTCTTCTTCTTCTTCTTCTTCTTCTTCTTCTCCCCTCCTCTTCTTCTCCTACACTTTCTTCTTCTTCTTCTTCTCCCCTCCTCTTCTTCTCCTACACTTTCTTCTTCTTCTTCTTCTTCTTCTTCTTCTTCTTCTTCTCCCCTCCTCTTCTTCTCCTACACTTTCTTCTTCTTCTTCTTCTTCTTCTTCTTCTTCTTCTTCTTCTTCTTTTTTCGTCTTTTTTCTACTTCTTTTAATTATATGACTAATTATCTAAAACCCATGCACTAAATCTAACACTAACACATATATATCTAGCACTAAACCTAACACTAACAATTAAACAACAAAAAAAGAAAAAAAGAAAAATAACTCACCGGAGCCGACGGGGGCCGGGGCTTCGCAACGGCAGGGTGGCAGTGGCGACGGGGGCCGCAGGGCTCCGGCCGGGGCGGTGGAGCTCATCATGGGGGAGGGGCGGTGGAGCTCATCAGGGGGGAGGGGCGGTGAGCGGCGGCCCCGAGCCGACAGGGAGGCGGGGGCGATGGGGCCGCGGTGGCGGGTGGCGGGGGCGGCGGCGGCGCCGGGGTGGTGGGGCGGCGGGGTGGCGGGTGGTGGGGCGACGGCCGGGGCGTCGGCGGGTGGGTGAGGCGGTGGGGTGGTGGGGCGACGGGGCAAGCAACGACGGCTGGTGGTGGCGGCAGCGGGTGGCGGGGGCGGCGGCAGGTGGTGGGGGCGGTGGCGGGCGGCGGGGCGGCGGCGTGGTGGCTCGGGGAGCAGAGAGGGAGAGAAACAGAGAGATGGATCAGGGGCAGGGTGGGTCTCGCCGTTAGTTAGGTTAGTTCTTTGCCGCCCACCAAACCTTTGCCGTCAGCTTTTTTTTCTCTTTGCCGTCCGCTAGCTGACGGCAAAGAGGGGGGCCGTTAAGTTTTTTTAATCAGCTCGTTAGTGGGGACCACCACTCTCTTTGCCGTCTGCTAGCTGATGGCAAAGATTCTTTGTCGTCCGCTAGCTGACGGCAAAGAGTTGGCTGATGGCAAAGACCGTTCTTTGCCATCAGCCAGTTCTTTGCTGTCCGTTTTCTGTAAGCGGACGGCAAAGACCTTCTTTGCCGTCAGCCAGCAGACGGCAAAGACTTGGCTGACGGCAAATAAGCTAATTCCAGTAGTGTATGTTCATGACGATCTTGTGTAATGGTTCCTTCATTGCTATATGTTGTAGCTAGTGTCGAGTTGAATGGAAAACATTAAATAAAATTGAAACCCTAAATATGAAAGAATTGAAGGGTAAACACAAAAATAAAAGGGGGAGACACAATATGAAAACCCCTAAACCCCTCCTTTTAAAAAACCCATCGCCTGGTAGCTGCTGACGCGTGGCTGCCTTTTAGTCCCGGTCGGTGTTACGAACCGGGACTAAAGGCCCTCCTGCCTGGGCGCCCCACAGCGGCCACGTGGAGCTCCTTTAGTCCCGGTTCGTAAGCCAGCTAGGACTAAAAGTTATGGGCATTAGTCTCGATCGTTTTGTCCCGGTTGCAGAACTGGGACTAAAGGCCCTCTGGAACCGGGACTGATGCCCTGTTTTCTACTAGTGAAACATGAGAAGTGACTTAGGTATTCGTAGAACATACATATAGTGATGATTCCAAACACCTCGAGAGCGCCATCATTACTCAAACACCGCCCCTTTATTTATTCGTTGTTTTATTTACTATTATACCTTCGCTTAGTTGTTTAGATAAAATCACCCTTATTATCATTTTCGCTAGCAACTGACGAATAAACTATTTTTAGATAATGGTTTGGGTGTGAATGTAGCCGCGTGAGTGACGACGTAGCTACAGGGTTGGTAGTTGCATGTGCAATTGCTCCCATTGGGATCGACATGCAGTTTCCTTACCGCGAATTGCAATAGCCCCGTGCACATACATGCCATCACTGCTCTAAAACTGAGCCCATTCATAGGTGCTCACTTCAAGAGGTGGCGGACCAAAAACATGTACCAGGCCTCGGCTGGTACTCCAAACGCTTACTCTAGAAGGCGTTCTCGGAGGCCACTACAATATTTGTCGGTGTTGTCATAAGTTTGTTGGGTGACAGGTTGTTGATGCATATCTGCATATTCGAAATGCCAAAGAACTATGGGATGCACTTGAATACTAGTTCGCCACCATCAATATCGGTGGGGAATTGTATGCATAGAGTAGTAAAATTGTTGGAAATATGCCCTAGAGGCAATAATAAAATAGTTATTATTATATTTCCTTGTTCATGATAATTGTCTACTGTTCATGCTATAATTGTATTAACCGGAAACTGTAATACATGTGTGAATACATAGACCACAACATGTCCATAGTGAGCCTCTAGTTGACTAGTTCATTGATCAGTAGATGGTTGAGGTTTCTTGGCCATGGACATTGGATGTCGTTGATAACGGGATCACATCATTAGGAGAATGATGTGATAGACATGACCCAATCCTAAGCATAGCACAAGATCACATAGTTCGTTTGCTAGAGATTTTCTAATGTCAAGTATAATTTCCTTAGACCATGAGATTGTGAAACTCCCAGATACCGTAGGAATGCTTTGGGTGTATCAAACGTCACAACGTAACTGGGTGGCTATAAAGGTGCACTACAGGTATCTCCGAAAGTGTCTGTTGGGTTGGCACGAATCGAGACTGGGATTTGTCACTCCGTATGACGGAGAGGTATCTCTGGGCCCACTCGGTAATGCATCATCATAATGAGATCAATGTGACTAAGGAGTTAGCCACAGGATCATGCGTTACGGAACGAGTAAAGAGACTTGCCGGTAACGAGATTGAACAAGGTATTGGGATACCGACGATCGAATCTCGGGCAAGTAACATACCGATGGACAAAGGGAATTGTATACGGGATTGATTGAATCCCCGACATCGTGGTTCATACGATGAGATCATCGTGGAACATGTGGGAGCCAATATGGGTATCCAGATCCTGCTATTGGTTATTGGCTGGAGAGGCATCTCGGTCATGTCTGCATGGTTCCCGAACCCGTAGGGTCTACACACTTAAGGTTCGGTGACGCTAGAGCTGTAATGGGAATTGTATGTGGTTACCGAAAGTTGTTTGGAGTCTTGGATGAGATACCGAACGTCATGAGGAGTTCCGGAATGGTTCGGAGGTAAAGATTTATATATGGAAGTCCTATTTTGGCCATCGAAAAATGTTTAGGATTTTTCGGTATTGTACCGGGAAGGTTCTAGAAGGTTCCGGAGTGGGGCCCACCTGCATGGGGGGACCCACATGAACGTGGGTAGTGGGGGCAAGGCCCCACCACTACTAGGGAAAACCCTAGTAGCAGCGCTTGATATATGCATAGCAGTAGCGCTGGGTCAAGCGCTACTGCTAGCGCGCTACAGCTAAGTTGTAGCAGTAGCGCTGGTAGGGGCAGCGCTACCGGTAAGTATTGTTAGCAGTAGCGCTTCCTGGACCAAGGCTACTGATACCTATCAGTAGCACTTGTCCACAGGAAGCGCTGCTGCTAATCCAGCGCTACTGCTAGGTGCTTTCCAGCGCTACTACTAATGTTCCTGCTTTCAGCAATTCGCACCCCTCTACGTATTTGTGTTGTATTTATATAGGCTCTATACAATAGTTTCATCAGATCATAGTAAACATACACTATTCTCATCATATCATAGATATACAGTAGTCTCATCATACCATCATCATCATGATCATCATTCAACACAAATATCATCAAATCTCGAAAATAGCGATACACAAGTGCGATCATGTCATGTCTCGAATAAGTGCAACTGCATAGTCATGGCACAGACACAAGTTTCATCATCTCTATCTAAACCATGATGTAGAAGAGAAGAGCGATCAGCATGAGCAAGAGCGCGACTATGTAGTACCGGCGGTCTCGCCCCTGCTCATGCTGGAGTGTCCACCTCAAGTAACTACTTTCCGCTTCGGCTCTGCTATCGAACCCTCTGTGGCTAGCACTCGGGTACCTGTGCACCTGGGCCTGAGCGGCTGGCCAGTGGTCGTGGACTCCTGGAACCCTCCCAACGTACACGGCATAGTAGCCCTTCACCATCTCTGATCTATGTACCTGCAACGTGAGTTGATGAATTGAACGATAATATGCAACATAATGTACTTAAGAAAACAAGGAGGCATAATTAGCAAAATACAAGCAACCAATAGTAAACATAAATGACGAAGTTCCTCATACCCAAGCTAATTAACTAGAGCGATCTACGCTAGTTCAGGACCACGGTTTAGTTACATCACATAGTTTCGCCGTGCATAAATTCAAAGTTTTGCCATAGAAAGACAGTAGTGACACATTGTCATCAACAATCAGTCCTCCATGTCGGCGGTCCAATCTTCATAGTCAGGGAGGAAGCACCCGAGCTTCTTGAAAGGCTTCAGGTCTAGACGCTAAGCAAGTAGTAGTGCTCGGACATCTTCCCGCGTGATTGGCCCATGGTAGAACATCCCTGTTGGTTCGGGGACCTGCTTCATGATCACTTGGGCAAGTTCACACTGTACGTGATAAAACTCAGCTCTGATTCGATGATCCGGTGTCCTTCCTATGCTTGTGGCACAGCTGACAATCTCGGCATCGTTGGTAGTAGGTGACATGCGAAGGCGTTGATTATCCCTTCTGCACCCGAGCAGGTGATGCATGAGGTAGAATCCATCATCCATACTGGTGTGCGGTTGCTGGATGCAGCAGAAGTCGGTCTTATGACCGAAAGCCAGCCCGCGATTCCTGTACTTTTTCACCTTGATATATCCACCAGACAGGCTGAAGGTTAACAGGACACTATTGAGAACACTCTTTATGTGCTTGTAATCCTTTGTCCTGAGGTTCTTCGATGAGTCCAAGTACATCACATGGGAGTATTCCGGGTACAGAACGATGAGGACGCCCCCCCCCGCTGCGCAAATTAAGTACACCTCAAATTAGCCTCCATGCTTGCAAAGGAATGATTAACACTTACGGAAGGATATGTGTGGATGACTTACATGGGATGATAAGGCACGAGAATCGCTTCCTTGTCCTTATTAGTGATCATGAATTCGCCGAGGTACTTGCTCGCATAGTCATGGTGCTCTTTGCAAACTGCCAAGAAGCTCTCGTGCATATAGAACGGGTCCGCGACGCAGATATATTTGATGTTCTTGACCCTGATGAAGTAGTTCAGATACAACGCATACATGCGGATGAACTAGAAATCCAGCTTGGTCATGTGGAACATGTCGTAGATGTAGTCAAATTGCAGGTTGAACTTATTCGTGGGCCATCTCTCCACGTACAACCTCCCACCCGGCACCTGAGCCACGTAAAGCGAGTATCCTGGTTTTTCCGTGACCAGAAGGCTTTTCTCTCTGGCCAGCACATCTTCATGGAGTCTCCTTAGATCATTGTTCAGTATGTGCTCTACCGCTTTCGCACGTAGGTTCGACTGGCCGGCGACATGGAAGCGCTGCACACCTTCGACAGGTATTCTTTCTACCACCCGGGGCTCCAGAGGCGGCTGGCTGCTTGAAGCAGCTCTGGCTCCTTTAGGGCCTTTCTTGTCCCGTCTCCTCCTTTGCTTCTTGGTGGGTGGCGGTAGTGAGCCCACCATACCTTCCCTAACCACCACCCCCAGTGTCGTTGGGCTAATCAGTGGACGGGCGTCGGGGGGTTGCTGGGTACAGGCGGCATCTGGAGGCGTCTCCTGCGAGGATCGCTTGGAGAGAGACTTCTTGCATTCCGCCTTAGGACGTTCCGACTCCGGCAAATCAGGCAGCATCAAGTCATCATCTCCACACTCATAGCCCGAGTCTTCGCCGTGGTGAGCCATCAATCCTCCATCATCATAGGCGGTATTGAAATACTTGTCTGGGTCATCATCATCATCCTCCATGTCATCATCAACATTTGCTTCTTTAACAACGGGGGCTACATCATCTGGCACTAATGGAGGCTCTCCCTCGCGTCATCCGCTATCACTCTCCACGACAGGTGCAGGTAATGTGGTAGGTGGGGTGGTGTTCATACCTTCTTGAGAAGGTGGCGTTGGCGTGATACTGGGAGCCTCAAGATGAAGAAGAGACTTGGGCCAAGGCAAGAACCAGCTCTTGCATGCGCCAATCATCTTAGGGGTCTCGTCGTCATCGATTGGTACCGGAGGAGGCAAATCCTAGAAGCCCGCTAAGACACTGGCCACGTTAACCTTGAAGACGCCATCGGGCATCTCTCGGTTGTGGAACATGCGGTCCTTTGGCTTCACGATCGTTGCCTTTCCCACGGCCACCTTCTGGCCCTTGATGTCGTAGAGTAGGGTGCACGGGGTGTCGTCGGCCTACGAAGGAGACATGTCTGCGACGTCAAACATCTGAAAGGCAACTGAAACGGAAGACTATAGACATGCTGCTGAAAAGGGTATGACTCGTAATTACCGTGAGGGCGTCGAGCTCAGCCAGCGATGAAGGCCCACCGACCATGCAAGAGACGGAGGTCGGGCTGCTATGAACAGGAGCGGGACCTTTTGCGGTTGCTTGAGCAGGTGCTGGTGCTCTGTTGTTCACCGAATTCCTCCCGACAAAGCTAGGAAGGGGAAAGTCCTCTGGCCGTGCATTTGGATTGTTCTTCATGAAATCCCATAGTGCCGGAAGCAAGCTGACCACCGCGTCAGTGACCGCTGCATTGACGGCCCCGAGCAACTCTTCTTTGGTCTCAGCCTTGGTCTTATCGACCGCAATCTTGACCTTCTCGTCGATGCTCTGCTGAGTGACGACCGAGCGTCTCTTCCTTCTTTCCTCTAGATCCTCAGGGTAGCACGTCTTCCATGAGGCACCATCTCCGACGCCGTGCACATGTCCATAGGACGGTGGCTTGTCCACCGGGACCTTCTTCAGTATGTTCAGGGCCCGGTTGACTGGGGTGTCCCACTTGGGCCTCGCCGACGACTGTGACGACTCGTCGCTTTCGGCTGCCTTTTGGTGCTGCTCTTTCTGCGAAAGGAACGTGGATGGTTTACTAATGTGACAAAACTTGCAGTCGAATTGATTGGAAGCTATAATATGATAATGTGGTAATATACCAATTACCAGAAGTCTCATGAAGTCCCTCGTGATCGGGTCCGTGTAAAAGAGGTTTTTTTCTTTGTCCCACTTGTACTGGGCCTTGATCCAGTCATCCTCCAGCAGGTCGGTGAACTCCGCCAAGGGGTCTGGGATTCCGTGACTTTCACGTTCGGCGTCCTCCTAGGCCCATACGGCCCTCTTCCCCTTGTAACCACGGCTTCCGAGGCGGTGGGGAGGCGTGTTCCTGGCCTGGAGCGCCTTCATTTTCTCCGACTTTGCCTAGACTTCTTCTTTAGCGCAATTCTCCTTGAATTTTGCAAAGTCCTCTTCCATTATTGACGGATTGTCAGCATGAATCTTGGACCACGGTTCATTCTTCGCAATCGCTTTTTTCACCCGAACTTTCCAGGAGGACAAGTCGTTGGTGAACGTCACCATCGCCTTGTCATTTATCTTTGTCATGGCGATGTCTTTCCACGGATCTTCATATTTTTTCATTGCGGCCGGGGAACAAGAACCTATTGTGCAAGTTCTTTAGGAGCATGTTCTCCATATGTGGTATCTGCCTCAACCTCTCATCGTTGATGTTGGCGGTTTCCCTGAGGATGCTTCCAAGTTGATTGCCCTAGCACGAGCGAGCTTCCTCCTGCGCCGTTGGCTCAAACTTCTTGGGGTGCATCTCCGTGACCACAATTTGTCCGATGCCAAGCTCGTTTCGTCTTCGTGTCCTCTTCTTCTTCGGTGCTTTACCGGCTACGACAACATCATTGCCGGTCTCGGGGGTGGCGTCGGTGCCGGTGCCAGTGCTGGTGCCGTTGTCGGTGTCGGGGTTGGTGCCACTGCCGCCACCATGCAACCCCATCCGGTGTTGGTCCAGGTAATCGAAATAGTGATTTGCTGCCTCGATGGGGTCTTCGAGGCGAGCAGAACCACCCGCGACTTCGGCGTCGGTAGACATGTTTCCTATTCAACAATTGTAAATAAAAGATATAATGAAAAGAAAAAAGGGGCCTATATTTGGTCGGAATGTTGATTCATTCCCCTTCCGGCAAATTCCGGGTACTCCATATGTCCTAGTTTCTAGCACAAGCCATGCAGAAAATCACGGAAATTTTTGGCATGACCTTTGCTAAAAAGTGGACATATGGAGCGCCTGAAATTTGCCAGAACAGAAATGAACCAACATTCCGGCAAAACATAGGCCACTCAGATATTTTTCGACAATTGGCACAAGTTCACATAGCATCATATGACAAATTTCCAGGACTTAGCAAATTAACCAAGTGTTAAAAACAACAACATTGTATAAGCTATATGCTCCTAAAACATCATCTAGGGTTTTATTTGCTACTGGTTTTTATTTGCTACTAGTTTTTATTTGCCCTAAACAAATTTTCCCTAGCTAAATTTCCTCATTTGCTAAAAAAATTGGCCCTAGCTATATTTGCTACTGCCCTAATTAGCTACTATTTTTTATAAATTTTTGCTACTGTTTTTTATAGCTAATTTATATACCTACAAAAACTAATTAGCTACTGTTTTTTTATAAATTTTAGCTACTGATTTTTATACCTACAAAAACCAATTTGCTACTGTTTTAGCTACTATTTTTTTATAAATTTATAGGTATTTTATGTACCCTAAATTAAATTATTATTATTTTCACGTATTATTTTTGTTTATTTTTTATTATTTTCCTTTTCTAGTTTTTAATTTTCTTTTCTTTTATTATTTTCCTTTTATTTTCTGTTTACTTTCTTTTTTCTTTTGTACTGCTTTCTCCCTTTTGTTTTTGTTTTTTTTGTTTTTCTCTCGACGACGGCGTCTCCCTCTCCCTCACTGCATGTTGGGCAACGTAGTAATTTCAAAAAAATTGCTATGCACACGCAAGCTCATGGTGATGCATAGCAACGAGAGGGGAGAGTGTGTCCACGTACCCTCGTAGACTGAAAGAGGAAGCGTTAGCACAACGTGGTTGATGTAGTCGTACATCTTCACGATCCGACCGATCAAGTACCGAACGCACGACACCTCCGAGTTCTGCACACGTTCAACTCGATGACGTCCCTCGAACTCCGATCCAGCCGAGCTTTGAGGGAGAGTTCCATCAGCACGACGGCATGGTGACGATGATGATGTTCTACCGACGCAGTGCTTCGCCTAAGCACCGCTACGATATAATCGAGGTGGATAATGGTGGAGGGGGGCACCGCACACGGCTAAGAGATCAAGAGATCAATTGTTGTGTCTCCAAGGGGTGCCCCCCTCCCCGTATATAAAGGAGTGGAGGAGGGGGAGGGCCGGCCCTCTCTATGGCGCGCCCTAGGAGGAGTCCTACTCCCACCGGGAGTAGGATTCCCCCCTTCCAAGTAGTAGGAGTAGGAGTCAAGGAAAGGGAAGAGGGAAGAGAAGGAAGGAGGGGGCGCCGCCCCTCCCCCTAGTCCAATTCGGACTAGTCAATGGGGGGGGCGCGGCCTGCCTCTCCCTCTCCCCTAAATCCCAATAAGGCCCATATACTTCTTCCCCCGTATTCCCGTAACTCCCCGGTACTCCGAAAAATAACCGAACCACTCGGAACCTTTCCGATGTCCGAATATAGTCGTCCAATATATCGATCTTTACGTCTCGACCATTTCGAGACTCCTCGTCATGTCCCCGATCTCATCCGGGACACCGAACTACCTTCGGTACATCAAAACACATAAACTCATAATATAACCGTCATCGAACTTTAAGCGTGCGGACCCTACGGGTTCGAGAACAATGTGGACATGACAACATACGTTGTTCCCTTTGTCATCGGTATGTTACTTGCCCGAGATTCGATCGTCGGTATCTCAATACCTAGTTCAATCTCGTTACTGGCAAGTCTCTTTACTCGTTCCGTAATACATCGTCTCGCAACTAACTCATTAGTTACAATGCTTGCAAGGCTTATAGTGATGTGCATTACTGAGTGGGACCAGAGATACCTCTCCGACAATCGGAGTGACAAATCCTAATCTCGAAATACGCCAACCCAACAAGTGCCTTTGGAAGCACCTGTAGAGCACCTTTATAATCACCCAGTTACGTTGCGTTTGGTAGCACACAAAGTGTTCCTCCGGTAAACGGGAGTTGCATAATCTCATAGTCATAGGAACATGTATAAGTCATGAAGAAAGCAGTAGCAACATACTAAACGATCGAGTGCTAAGCTAACGGAATGGGTCAAGTCAATCACATCATTCTCCTAATGATGTGTTCCCGTTAATCAAATAACAACTCTTTGTCCATGGTTAGGAAACATAACCATCTTTGATTAACGAGCTAGTCAAGTAGAGGCATACTAGTGACACTCTGTTTGTCTATGTATTCACACATGTATCATGTTTCCGGTTAATACAATTCTAGCATGAATAATAAACATTTATCATGATATAAGGAAATAAATAATAACTTTATTATTGCCTCTAGGGCATATTTCCTTCAGTCTCCCACTTGCACTAGAGTCAATAATCTAGTTCACATCACCATGTGATTTAATACCAATAGTTCACATCACCAGGTGATTAACATCTAGAGTTCACATCGTCATGTGACCAACACCCAAAGGGTTTACTAGAGTCAATAATCTAGTTCACATCGCTATGTGATTAACACCCAAAGAGTACTAAGGTGTGATCATGTTTTGCTTGTGAGAGAAGTTTAGTCAACGGGTCTGCCACATTCAGATCCGTATGTATTTTGCAAATTTCTATGTCAACAATGCTCTGCACGGAGCTACTCTAGGTAATTGCTCCCACTTTCAATATGTATCCAGATTGAGACTTAGAGTCATCTGGATCAGTGTCAAAATTTGCATCGACATAACCCTTTATGACGAACCTTTTTGTCACCTCCATAATCGAGAAACATATCCTTATTCCACTAAGGACAATTTTGACCGCTGTCGAGTGATCTACTCCTAGATCACTATTGTACTCCCTTGCCAAAATCAGTGTAGGGTATACAATAGATCTGGTACACAGCATGACATACTTTATAGAACCTATGGCCAAGGCATAGGGAATGACTTTCATTCTCTTTCTATCTTCTGCCGTGGTCGGGCTTTGAGTCTGACTCAATTTCACACCTTGTAAACACAGACAAGAACTCTTTCTTTGACTGTTCTATTTTGAACTACTTCAAAATCTTGTCAAGGTATGTACTCATTGAAAAAACTTATCAAGCGTTTTGATCTATCTCTATAGATCTTGATGCTCAATATGTAAGAAGCTTCACCGAGGTCTTTCTTTCAAAAACTCCTTTCAAACATTCCTTTATGCTTTGCAGAATAATTCTACATTATTTTCGATCAACAATATGTTATTCACATATACTTATCAGAAATGTTGTAGTGCTCCCACTCACTTTCTTGTAAATACACGCTTCACCGCAAGTCTGTATAAAACTATATCCTTTGATCAACTTATCAAAGCGTATATTCCAACTCCGAGATGCTTGCACCAGTCCATAGATGGATCGCTGGAGCTTGCATATTTTGTTAGCACCTTTAGGATTGACAAAACCTTCTGGTTGCGTCATATACAACTCTTCTTTAATAAATCCATTAAGGAATGCAGTTTTGTTTATCCATTTGCCAGATTTTATAAAATGCGGCAATTGCTAACATGATTCGGACAGACTTAAGCATCGTTGCGAGTGAGAAAATCACATCGTAGTCAACACCTTGAACTTTGTCAAAAACCTTTTTCGACAGGTCTAGCTTTGTAGATAGTAACACTACTATCAGCGTCCGTCTTCCTCTTGAAGATCCATTTATTTTCTATGGCTTGCCGATCATCGGGCAAGTCAACCAAAGTCCACACTTTGTTCTCATACATGGATCCCATCTCAGATTTCACGGCCTCAAGCCATTTTGCGGAATCTGGGCTCACCATCGCTTCCTCACAGTTCGTAGGTTCGTCATGGTCAAGTAACATGACCTCCAGAACAGGATTACCGTACCACTCTGGTACGGATCTCACTCTGGTTGACCTACGAGGTTTGGTAGAAACTTGATTCGAAGCTTCATGATCATCATCATTAACTTCCTCACTAATTGGTGTAAGCATCACTGGAACTTATTTCGGTGATGAACTACTTTCCAATTCGGGAGAAGGTACAGTTACCTCATCAAGTTCTACTTTCCTCCCACTCACTTCTTTCGAGAGAAACTCCTTCTCTAGAAAGGATCCATTCTTAGCAACGAATATCTTGCCTTCGGATCTGTGATAGAAGGTGTACCCAACAGTAACTTTTGGGTATCCTATGAAGACGCACTTTTCCGATTTGGGTTTGAGCTTATCAGGATGAAACTTTTCACATAAGCATCGCAACCCCAAACTTTAAGAAACGACAACTTTGGTTTCTTGCCAAACCATAGTTCATACGGTGTCGTCTCAAACGGATTTAGATGGTGCCCTTTTTTACGTGAATGCAGCTGTCTCTAATGCATAACCCCAAAATTGTAGTGGTAAATCGGTAAGAAACATCATAGATTACACTATATCCAATAAAGTACGGTTATGACGTTCGGACACACCATTAAGCTGTGGTGTTCCAGGTGGCACGAATTTGTGAAACTATTCCACATTGTTTTAATTGAAGACCAAACTCGTAACTCAAATATTTGTCTCCGCGATCAGATCGTAGAAACCTTATTTTCTTGTCACGATGATTTTCCACTTCACTCTGAAATTCTTTGAACTTTTCAAATGTTTCAGACTTATGTTTCATGAAGTAGATATACCCATATCTTCTCAAATCATCTGTGAAGGTCAGAAAATAACGATACCAGCTGCGAGCCTCAACACTCATCGGATCGCATACATCAGTATGTATTATTTCCGAATAAGTCAGTTGCTCGCTCCGTTGTTCCGGAGAACGGAGTCTTAGTCATCTTGCCCATAAGGCATGGTTCGCAAGCATCAAGTGATTCATAATCAAGTGATTCCAAAAGCCCATCAGCATGGAATTTCTTCATGCGCTTTACACCAATATGACCTAAACAGCAGTGCCACAAATAAGTTGCACTATCATTATTAACTTTGCATCTTTTGGCTTCAATATTATGAATATGTGTATCACTATGATCGAGATCCAACGAACCATTTTCATTGGGTGTGTAACCATATAAGGTTTTATTCATGTAAACAGAACAACAATTATTCTCTAACTTAAATGAATAACCGTATTGCAATAAACATGATCAAATCATATTCATGCTCAACGCAAACACCAAATAACACTTATTTAGGTTACACACAAATCCCGAAAGTATAGGGAGTGTGCGATGATGATCATATCAATCTTGGAACCACTTCCAGTACACATCGTCACTTCATCCTTAACTAGTTTCTGTTCATTATGCAACTCCCGTTTCGAGTTACTACTCTTTAGCAACTGAACCAGTATCAAATACCGAGGGGTTGCTACGAACACTAGTAAAATACACATCAATAATCTGTATATCAAATAACCTTTGTTCACTTTTGCCATCCTTCTTATCCACCAAATACTTGGGGCAGTTCCGCTTCCAGTGACCAGTCTCTTTGCAGTAGAAGCACTTAGTCTCAGGCTTAGGTCCAGACTTGGGCTTCTTCACTTGAGCAGCAACTTGCTTGCCATTCTTCTTGAAGTTCCCCTTCTATCCCTTTGCCCTTTTCTTGAAACTAGTGGTCTTGTTAACCATCAACACTTGATGCTCTTTCTTGATTTCTACCTTCGTCGATTTCAGCATCGTGAAGAGTCGGGAATTACTTTCATCATCCCTTGCATACTATAGTTCATCACGAAGTTCTACTAAGTTGGTGATGGTGAATAGAGAATTCTGTCAATCACTATTTTATCTGGAAGATTAACTCCCACTTGATTCAAGCAATTGTAGTACCCAGACAATCTGAGCACATGCTCACTGCTTGAGCTATTCTCCTCCATCTTTTAGCTATAGAACTTGTTGGAGACTTCATATCTCTCAACTCGGGTATTTGCTTGAAATATTAACTTCAACTCCTGGAACATCTCATATGGTCCATGACGTTCAAAACGTCTTTGAAGTCCCAATTCTAAGCCGTTAAGCATGGTGCACTAAACTATCAAGTAGTCATCATATTGAGCTAGCCAAACGTTCATATCGTCTGCATCTGCTCCTGCAATAGGTCTGTCCCGGCGGTGCATCAAGGACAAAATTCTTCTGTGCAGCAATGAGGATAATCCTCAGATCACGGATCCAATCCACATCTTTGCTACTAACATCTTTCAATATAATTTTTCTCTAGGAACATATCAAAAATAAATACAGGGAAGCAACAACGCGAGCTATTGATCTACAACATAATTTGCAAAATACTATCAGGACTAAGTTCATGATAAATTTAAGTTCAATTAATCATATTACTGAAGAACTCCCACTTAGATAGACATTCCTCTAATCCTCTAAGTGATCACGTGATCTATCTCAACTAAACCATGTCCGATCATCACGTGAGATGGAGTAGTTTCAACGGTGAACATCACTATGTTGATCATATCTACTATATGATTCACGCTCGACCTTTCGGTCTCTGTGTTCCGAGGCCATATCTGTTATATGCTAGGCTCGTCAAGCTTAACCTGAGTATTCCACGTGTGCAACTGTTTTGCACCCATTGTATTTGGACGTAGAGCCTATCACACCCGATCATCACGTGGTGTCTCAGCACGAAGAACTTTGGCAACGGTGCATACTCAGGAAGAACACTTATACTTTGATAATTTAGTGAGGGATCATCTTATAATGCTAACCGTCAATCAAAGCAAGATAAGATGCATAAAAGATAAACATCACATGCAATCAATATAAGTGATATACTATGGCCATCATCATATTGTGCTTGTGATCTCCATCTCCGAAGCACCGTCATGATCACCATCGTCACCGGCGCGACACCTTGATCTCCATCGTAGTATCGTTGTCGTCTCGCCAACTATTGCTTCTATGACTATCACTACCACTTAGTGATAAAGTAAAGCAATTACAGGGCGATTGCATTGCATACAATAAAGCGACAACCATATGGCTCCTGCCAGTTGCCGATAACTCGGTTACAAAACATGATCATCTCATACAATAAAATTTAGCATCATGTCTTGGCCATATCACATCACAACATGCCCTGCAAAAACAAGTTAGACGTCCTCTACTTTGTTGTTGCAAGTTTTACGTGGCTGCTATGGGCTGAGCAAGAACCGTTCTTACCTACGCATCAAAACCACAACGATAGTTTGTCAAGTTGGTGCTGTTTTAACCTTCGCAAGGACCGGGCGTGCCCACACTCGGTTCAACCAAAGTTGGAGAAACTGACACCCGCCAGCCACCTGTGTGCAAAGCACGTCGGTAGAACCAGTCTCGCGTAAGCGTACGCGTAATGTCGGTCTGGGCCGCTTCATCCAACAATACCGCCGAACCAAAGTATGACATGCTGGTAAACAGTATGACTTATATCGCCCACAACTCACTTGTGTTCTACTCGTGCATATAACATCAACGCATAAAACCAGGCTCGGATGCCATTGTTGGGGAACGTAGTAATTTCAAAAAAATTCCTACGCACACGCAAGATCATGGTGATGCATAGCAACGAGAGGGGAGAGTGCGTCCACGTACCCTCGTAGACCGAAAGCGGAAGCGTTAGCACAACGCGGTTGATGTAGTCGTACGTCTTCACGATCCGACCGATCAAGTACCGAATGCACGACACCTCCGAGTTCTGCACACGTTCAACTCGATGACGTCCCTCAAACTCCGATCTAGCCGAGCTTTGAGGGAGAGTTCCGTCAGCATGACGGTGTGGTGACGATGATGATGTTCTACCGACGCAGGGCTTCGCCTAGGCAGCGCTACGATAAAATCGAGGTGGATTATGGTGGAGGGGGGCACCGCAGATGGCTAAGAGATCAAGAGATCAATTGTTGTGTCTCCAAGGGGTGCCCCCTCCCCGTATATAAAGGAGTGGAGGAGGGGGAGGGCCGGCCCTCTCTATGGCGCGCCCTAGGAGGAGTCCTACTCCCACCGGGAGTAGGATTCCCCCCTTCCAAGTAGTAGGAGTAGGAGTCAAGGAAAGGGAAGAGGGAAGAGAAGGAAGCAGGGGGCGCCGCCCCTCCCCCTAGTCTAATTCGGACTAGTCAATGGGGGGCGCGCGGCCTGCCTCTCCCTCTCCCCTAAAGCCCAATAAGGCCCATATACTTCTTCCCCCGTACTCCCGTAACTCCCCGGTACTCCAAAAAATACCCGAACCACTCGGAACCTTTCCGATGTCCGAATAGAGTCATCCAATAAATCGATCTTTACGTCTCGACCATTTCGAGACTCCTCGTCATGTCCCCGATCTCATCCGGGATTCCGAACTACCTTCGGTACATCAAAACACATAAACTCATAATATAACCGTCATCGAACTTTAAGCGTGCGGACCCTACGGGATCGAGAACAATGTAGACATGACCTAGACACGTCTCCGGTCAATAACCAATAGCGGAACCTAGATGCTCATATTGGCTCCCACATATTCTACGAAGATCTTTATCGGTCAAACCGCATAACAACATACATTGTTCCCTTTGTCATCGGTATGTTACTTGCCCGAGATTCGATCGTCGGTATCTCAGTACCTAGTTCAATCTCGTTACCAGCAAGTCTCTTTACTCGTTCTGTAATACATCATCCCGCAACTAACTCATTAGTTACAATGCTTGCAAGGCTTATAGTGATGTGCATTACTGAGTGGGCCCAGAGATACCTCTTCGACAATCGGAGTGACAAATCCTAATCTTGAAATACGCCAACCCAACAAGTACCTTTGGAAGCACCTGTAGAGCACCTTTATAATCACCCAGTTACGTTGTGACGTTTGGTAGCACACAAAGTGTTCCTCCGGTAAACGGGAGTTGCATAATCTCATAGTCATAGGAACATGTATAAGTCATGAAGAAAGCAGTAGCAGCATACTAAACGATCGAGTACTAAGCTAACGAAATGTGTCGGGGATATACCCCGCGGCGTAAACCGGCCGGAAGTAAAACCCGGCCAAACTTGGCGGTTTACTTCAGACCCGGCTGAGACTTGGCGGTTTACGATTCATTGTTAATCCGGCAGGCGGGTCAGAGGAGCGACAAGACCCGTTGGCCCAACGGGCGGTTCATGAAGGCCGATTCATACTATGGTGGGCCGGTTTACAAGGAAAGGCGTGAGGAATATTTGTCTTACAAGGAGTTAAGACCTGGACTTGTATCCGGTTTGTATTAGAGATAGACTAGTCCTAATCCTAATAGGACTCGACATGTAACCCGACCCTTCAACATATATAAGGAGGGGCAGGGCTCCCCAAAGGAGGGAGAGGAAACAATCTCTAGGGCTAGACACAAAGTCGCCGGTTTACCGGCGACTCCCTCGTGATCATAATGAGACCTAGCCTCAAAAAGCATGTAGGGTTATTACCGGATGATGTTTCCCGGGGCCCGAAGCTGTCTAAATCCTTGTCTTGTGTTGCGTCTTTCGATTCCGCTCAACCCCTCTCAAGCTACCACATAGATGCGTGGCCTCACAACTAAGTCCTCACACTAGGACATCTATCGTGACAAAACCACGACAGAATGGGTCAAGTTAATCACATCATTCTCCTAATGATGTGATCCCGTTAATCAAATAACAACTCTTTGTCCATGGTTAGGAAACATAACCATCTTTGATTAACGAGCTAGTCAAGTAGAGGCATACTAGTGACACTCTGTTTGTCTATGTATTCACACATGTATCATGTTTCCGGTTAATACAATTCTAGCATGAATAATAAACATTTATCATGATATAAGGAAATAAATAATAACTTTATTATTGCCTCTAGGGCATATTTCCTTCTCTGCGCGCATATCACCAGAACCATGCATGTGGTGGTAACATATCAGTTGACCGATAACGGTTACTTAAGTGCGTACACAAAATAGATACATATATATAGATGTAGGTTTCTGATCAGCTGCGTCGACGACGTTTCACATTGAGCTTCTTCCCTTTCTTGTTCGTTCCCGGGTAATTGAGCCCCTCCTTGTGACTTTTCTGGAGCCATGGATTACGATCTTTTCTTAGGTAATGTAGTATTGATTCTTCTTTCCACGTATGCTTCATTTTTTGGGAATCATAGCATAATTTAAAATTTTCCTACTTTCACCAAGATGCATCTATGGAGTCTACTAGCAACGAGGGGAAAGGAGTGCATCTACATACCCTTGTAGATCGCGAGCGGAAGCCTTCCAATGAACGTGGATGACGGAGTCGTACTCGCCGTGATCCAAATCACCGATGACCGAGTGCCGAACGGACGGCACCTCCGCGTTCAACACACGTACGGTGCAGCGACGTCTCCTCCTTATTGATCCAGCAAGGGGGAAGGAGAGGTTGATGGAGATCCAGCAGCACGACGGCGTGGTGGTGGATGTAGCGGGTCTCCGGCAGGGCTTCGCCAAGCTTCTGCGAGAGAGAGAGAGGTGTTGCAGGGGGAGAGGGAGGCGCCCAAGGCTGTAGGTTGCTGCCCTCCCTCCCCCCCTTTATATAGGACCCCTTGGGAGGGGGGGGGCGGCCAAAACCCATCTAGGGTTGGGGGGCGGCGGCCAAGGGGTGGAAAGGGGTGCCTTGCCCCCCAAGGCAAGGGGGAAGCTCCCCCCTAGGGTTCCCAACCCTAGGCGCATGGGGGGAGGCCCAAGGGGGGCGCCCCAGCCCACTAAGGGCTGGTTCCCTTCCACTTTCAGCCCACGGGGCCCACCGGGACAGGTGGCCCACCCGGTGGACCCCCGGGACCCTTCCGGTGGTCCCGGTACAATACCGGTAACCCCCGAAACTTTCCCGGTGGCCGAAACTTGACTTCCTATATATAATTCTTCACCTCCGGACCATTCCGGAACCTCTCATGACGTCCGGGATCTCATCCGGGACTCCGAACAACTTTCGGGTTTCTGCATACATATATCTCTACAACCCTAGCATCACCGGACCTTAAGTGTGTAGACCCTACGGGTTCGGGAGACATGCAGACATGACCGAGAGGCCTCTCCGGTCAATAACCAACAGCGGGATCTGGATACCCATGTTGGCTCCCACATGTTCCACGATGATCTCATCGGATGAACCATGGTGTCGAGGATTCAATCAATCCGTATGCAATTCCCTTTGTCAATCGGTATGTTACTTGCCCGAGATTCGATCGTCGGTATCCCAATACCTTGTTCAATCTCGTTACCGGCAAGTCTCTTTACTCGTACCGCAATGCATGATCCCGTGACTAACGCCTTAGTCACATTGAGCTCATTATGATGATGCATTACCGAGTGGGCGCAGAGATACCTCTCCGTCACACGGAGTGACAAATCCCAGTCTCGATCCGTGCCAACCCAACAGACACTTTCGGAGATACCCGTAATGCACCTTTATAGTCACCCAGTTACGTTGTGACATTTGGCACACCCAAAGCACTCCTACGGTATCCAGGAGTTGCACGATCTCATGGTCTAAGGAAAAGATACTTGACATTGGAAAAGCTCTAGCAAACGAAACTACACGATCTTTTATGCTATGCTTAAGATTGGGTCTTGTCCATCACATCATTCTCTTAATGATGTGATCCCGTTATCAATGACATCCAATGTCCATAGTCAGGAAACCATGACTATCTGTTGATCAACGAGCTAGTCAACTAGAGGCTTACTAGGGACAGGTTGTGGTCTATGTATTCACACATGTATTACGATTTCCGGACATTACAATTATAGCATGAATAATAGACAATTACCATGAACAAAGAAATATAATAATAACCATTTATTATTGCCTCTAGGGCATATTTCCAACAGTCTCCCACTTCCACTAGAGTCAATAATCTAGTTACATTGTGATGAATCAAACACCCATTGCGTCCTGGTGTTGATCATGTTTTGCCCTAGGGAGAGGTTTAGTCAACGGATCTGCTACATTCAGGTCCGTGTGTACTTTACAAATATCTATGTCTCCATTTTGAACACTTTCACGAATGGAGTTGAAGCGACGCTTGATATGCCTGGTCTTCCTGTGAAACCTGGGCTCCATCGCAAGGGCAATAGCTCCAGTGTTGTCACAGAAGAGAGTCATTGGGCCCGACGCATTGGGAATCACCCCTAGGCCGGTAATGAACTCCTTCATCCAGACTGCTTCCTGTGCTGCCTCCGAGGCTGCCATGTACTCCGCTTCACATGTAGATCCCGCCACGATGCTTTGCTTGCAACTGCACCAGCTTACTGCTCCTCCATTCAAAATATACACGTATCCGGTCTGTGACTTCGAGTCATCCAGATCTGTGTCGAAGCTAGCGTCGACGTAACCCTTTACGACGAGCTCTTCGTCACCTCCATAAACGAGAAACATATCCTTAGTCCTCTTCAGGTACTTCAGGATATTCTTGACCGCTGTCCAGTGTTCCTTGCCGGGATTACTTTGGTACCTTCCTACCAAACTTACGACAAGGTTTACATCAGGTCTGGTACACAGCATGGCATACAAAATAGACCCTATGGCCGAGGCATTGGGGATAACACTCATCTCTTCTATATCTTCTGTCGTGGTCGGGCATTGAGCCGTGCTCAATTGCACACCTTGCAATACAGGCAAGAACCCCTTCTTGGACTGATCCATACTGAACTTCTTCAATATCTTGTCAAGGTATGTACTCTGTGAAAGACCAATGAGGCGTCTTGATCTATCTCTATAGATCTTGATGCCTAATATATAAGCAGCTTCTCCAAGGTCCTTCATTGAAAAACACTTATTCAAATAGGCCTTTATACTTTCCAAGAATTCTATATCATTTCCCATCAATAGTATGTCATCCACATATAATATGAGAAATGCTAAGGAGCTCCCACTCACTTTCTTGTAAGCACAGGCTTCTCCATAAGTCTGTGTAAACCCAAACGCTTTGATCATCTCATCAAAGCGAATGTTCCAACTCCGAGATGCTTGCACCAGCCCATAGATTGAGCGCTGGAGCTTGCACACTTTGTTAGCATTCTTAGGATAGACAAAACCTTCCGGCTGCATCATATACAACTCTTCCTTAAGGAAGCCGTTAAGGAATGCCGTTTTGACGTCCATCTGCCATATCTCATAATCATAGTATGCGGCAATTGCTAACATGATTCGGACGGACTTCAGCTTCGCTACAGGTGAGAAAGTCTCATCGTAGTCAACCCCTTGAACTTGTCGATAACCCTTAGCGACAAGTCGAGCTTTGTAGATGGTCACATTACCGTCTGCGTCCGTCTTCTTCTTAAAGATCCATTTGTTTTCTATGGCTCGCCGCTCATCGGGCAAGTCAGTCAAAGTCCATACTTTGTTTTCATACATGGATTCTATCTCGGATTTCATGGCTTCTAGCCATTTGTCGGAATCCGGGCCCGCCATCGCTTCTTCATAGTTCGAAGGTTCACCATTGTCTAACAACATGATTTCCAGGACAGGGTTGCCGTACCACTCTGGTGCGGAACGTGTCCTTGTGGACCTACGAAGTTCAGTAACTTGATCTGAAGCTTCATGATCATCATCATTAACTTCCTCCCCAGTCGGTGTAGGCACCACAGGAACATGTTCATCAGTGTGCCAAGCAAGCTCTTGAGGACATTCTTTGTGATATGCATTGGATCAAGGCAATGAGGTGTGCCATGATTGGGCCAGTACTCCAAGTCCCAGAAAACAGACCTCGTTTTCCATACCTTCATCATCGGCTCCGACGCCTTTTTGATCTTTCCCGGTGCGGGGCATTGTTCCCAGTTTCTCAACAGCTCATCGATTTCGGCGCCGCTCCTCTTACGTGGAGGTCCTCGAACCTCAGCCAACCCATTGAATAGATCTCCACGCTTTCTCCATGGGTCATCCTTCTCGAGCCATCTACGATGCCCTCGTGCATCCGCAGTATCCGTGGCACACCTGGCCTGAGGTGTACCCGTAACCGAGATAGTTGTGCACCATCGTCATCAGCGCGGCTCTCATATGGAAATATTCTCCTTTGCTGGCGTCCCATGTCCATGCCGGTGTTTTCCATAACGTGTCTAGCTCCTCTTGCAGAAGCCCCATATATAGGTTAATACTATTTCCCGGTTGTTTCGGCCCTTGAGTCAGCATGCTCATGTGTATGTACTTTGTCTTCATGCACTTCCATGGGGGGAGGTTGTACATCCATACAAACACGGGCCATGTGTTGTGGTTGGTGTTCTGGTTTCCAAATGGATTCATGCCATTGTTTCTCGCACCAAGCACGATGTTCCTTGGATCTTCTGCAGCAAATCCATATACGGCGTTGAATGCTCTCCACTGGCTACCATCTACGGGGTGTCTTAGCCTCGGATCATCTCCATCGTCGGGCTTCTTCCTCTCCGCGTGCCAGTGCATGAGCTTTCTGAGGAGCTTTCTTTCCTGCCTTCTTGTATCGAGTAGCATTGCACACTGGACAACTGGTTTTTCCCGCGTGCTCCCCCCGATAAATGATGCAATCGTTGACGCATGCGTGGTACCTAATGTGCGGCAAATCAAAAGGACAAACGATTTTCTTGGCCTCCTCGACACTAGTAGGACACAGGTTCCCCGCGTGAAGAACTTTATTATGTAGAAACTTCAAATGCTCATCGAGGCTTTTGTCTGTCCATTTGTTTTTGGCCTTCGTCTTTAGAAGTTCGAGCGTGAAACTCAAGCGGGTCACCTCGGGATCGCAACCGTCATACAATGGAGTCATCGAGTCTACTTCAAGTTGCGCCAGCTTGGCCTCCTCTCTAGAAGCAGCTCTCTCGCTAGTCGTACTCTTGTGAAGGAGGTCTCGAACATGAGGGTCCTGCACGACTGCACTTAGTAGCATCGAAGACTGCGGCGTGACCGCCACCACTTCTCCGCCATGTCCGAACTATTCTTCCCTGTGTCCGGAATCTTCTCCGCCGCCGTCTTCATTTCCGGACCCCGCCGACATGTCCGGCGCCATCGTCTTCTTGTCGATCGGTCATCTCTTCGTCTAGCCCCATGTCCTTATTCCCTCCCATGTGGACGTCCTCATCATCAGCATCTTCTTCCCTTATCCACTGAGTATAGCCATCCATGAAACCATTCATCAGCAGGTGCGCCTTGCTACCTCTTGAGCACTGCGTTGGTTTTTCCCTTGAAGAGGAAAGGGTGATGCAGTAAAGTAGCGTAAGTATTTCCCTCAGTTTTTTAGAACCAAGGTATCAATCCAGTAGGAGACCACGCTCAAGTCCCTCGCACCTACACAAACAAATAAGAACCTCGCAACCAACGCAATAAAGGGGTTGTCAATCCCTTCACGGTCACTTACGAGAGTGAGATCTGATAGATATGATAAGATAATATTTTTGGTACTTTTATGATAAAGAGAAATAAAGATGCGAAGTAAAATAAAAGACAATAGAAATAGCTAAGTGTTGGAAGATTAATATGATGGAGAATAGACCCGGGGGCCATAGGTTTCACTAGTGGCTTCTCTCAAGAGCATAAGTATTACGGTGGGTGAACAAATTACTGTCAAGCAATTGATAGAATTGAGCATAGTTACGAGAATATCTAGGTATGATCATGTATATAGGCATCACGTCCGTGACAAGTAGACCGACTCCTGCCTGCATCTACTACTATTACTCCACAGATTGACCGCTATCCAGCATGCATCTAGAGTATTAAGTTCATAAGAACGGAGTAACGCTTTAATCAAGATGACATGATGTAGAGGGATAAACTCATGCAATATGATATAAACC
The DNA here is from genome assembly GCF_018294505.1 of Triticum aestivum. NCBI lineage: Eukaryota > Viridiplantae > Streptophyta > Magnoliopsida > Poales > Poaceae > Triticum > Triticum aestivum. Next base: position 456,047,043 of record NC_057808.1, on the reverse strand, counting down.
CCATCTTGTTATCCTCGATGGCAACAATACAATACGTGCCTTGCTGCCCCTGCTGTCACTGGGAAAGGACACCGCAAGATTGAACCCAAAGCTAAGCACTTCTCCCATTGCAAGAAAGATCAATCTAGTAGGCCAAACCAAACTGATAATTCGAAGAGACTTGCAAAGATAACCAATCATACATACAAGAATACAGAGAAGATTCAAATATTGTTCATAGATAAACTTGATCATAAACCCACAATTCATCGGTCCCGACAAACACACCACAAAAGAAGATTACATCGAATAGATCTCCACAAGAATCATGGAGAACTTTGTATTGAGATCCAAAGAGAGAGAAGAAGCCATCTAGCTAATAACGATGGACCCGAAGGTCTGAGGTAAACTACTCACACATCATCGGAGAGGCTATGGTGTTGATGTAGAAGCCCTCCGTGATCAATGCCCCCTCCGGCAGGATGCCGGAAAAGTCCCCAAGATGGGATCTCACGGGTACAGAAGGTTGCGGCGGCGGAATTAGGTTTTCATGGATGCCTCTGATGGTTTGGGGGTACGTAGGTATATATAGGAGGAAGAAGTACATCGGTGGAGCAACGTGGGCCCCACGAGGGGGAGGGCACGCCTGGGGGGGGGGGGGGTAGGCACGCCCCCTGCCTCGTGCTCTCCTCATTGCTTTCTTGACGTGGACTCCAAGTCCTCTGGATCACGTTTGTTCCGAAAATCACGTTCCCGAAGGTTTCATTCCGTTTGGACTCCGTTTGATATTCTTTTTCTGCGAAACACTGAAATAGGCAAAAAAACAGCAATTTGGGCTAGCCCTCCGGTTAATAGGTTAGTCCCAAAAATAATATAAAAGTGTATAATAAAGCCCATTAAACATCCAAAACATAATATAATATAGCATGGAACAATAAAAAATTATAGATACGTTGGAGATGTATCACGCCTTCAAGGTGCCACGATCAAAAGGGTCCAAAAGGACTCCTTCCTTGCATATTGCACACGGACATCTAATCCTAGTCCGATTATTTGCATACATGTCCATCACCGCAGATTGCATGTACCGCTCCACCTTCCATCCACTCACCTTCATGACCGACTGCACGGTATAACAAGTAAAAGGGTTATGAAATAAATAATGCATGCTTCAAAGTCATATATATAAAATTTTGGCACGACCTTGCCTAAAAATAGGACATATGAGTTTGCTTGAAATTCACTGAAACGGAAATAAATCAACATTTCGGCAAAACATAAGCAACTCAAAGGCATGTCACTAGCACAAATCTCTCCACACACACACACACATACACACACACACACATACACACACACACACACACACACACACACACACATATATATTTATATATATATATATATAGGATAGCACTATTCTAATTCTAGGATTAGAATATATATATAGGATAGCACTATTCTAATCCTAGGATTAGAATAACTATTTGGATCACAGACATGATGCTCCTGGATCCTGCCCACCCGACAGTACAGAAAAAAGCCCACCCACCCGCTCTCCCGATCCCCTCCCCTGACCTTCCCTGATAACCTCCCGGATCGTCGTCGTGACCTAACCCCCTGGATCGCGCCGCCGCTAACCCCACCCTCCCTGGAGTGCGCCGCCGCCACCCTCCCTGCATCGCGCCTCGGCCTTCCTCCTTGCATCGCGCATCCGCCGCCGCCCACCCCTGCCCTGATGTGCCTCCGCCGCCGCCCACCCCTGCCCTGATGCGCCTCCGCCGCCGCCCACCCCTGCCCTGATGCGCCTCCGCCGACACCCACCCCATCCCCGACGTGTCTCCATCCATGGTCCCCTGGTCCCCACGCGCCTCCTGTCACCGTACCTTCGGCCCCGACGCGCCTCCTGCCCACGGCGCACATCCGCCACGCCAGGCCTCCCGACCACCGCGGGCCGGCGCTGCACCACCCCCATGCCGAACCACTCCACCCTCCTCCTCTGGCGCTTCCCCAACGAGGATCTGGATCAGGGTCATCCAGATGCTCGCCATTGACGCGGCCTTCTTGCTCCGCCCCACCCGTGCCTCCTCCCTCTTCTGCCCCTGGCCATGCCCGCGCCGGCGGCCCAACCATCCATCTCGACCAAATGAAGTTCAGGCCTCGCGTGCGAGCAGTCCATCCAGGTGCTCGTTGTGGGTCTCCCACAGCACCCTCGACGACCTGCCCAAGGCCGAAGCGGCGACCTGCCTGAGTCCTATGATGTGACCTTCATGCCCGTGTCTTCTCCGCCGCCCCCTCATCTTCAACTACATGTGGTGGACACCATGGCGAGCTAACCGGATCCCTGCACAAAATTGTTGGACCAAGCATGCCTTCTTGCCACATTTGACAGAAGATCCCATTTTTCTGAACATGTAGCATTTGTTTCTTGGGAGGTTGTCAGGTTTCATTAACATGAATCTTCTGTCACATGTGTTTACCACAGTTACCTTGGGATTACTCAGCTCCTTTTGTCGGTTCGCAAAAACACATATCTTGCTTCTTCCAAATTGTTGCAAGAAGTTGCTTATTTTGTATTGCTGCCTAGGAAAAGCAGTTTCTCCGAATGCAGCAGCAGGCTGCACCACCCAACGGTGGAGTCGAACAAAGCAACAGTAGATCATGAACGAACCGTGGAGGTGGAGAGGCTATTTTTTGGTAGATTGATTTTCATCTGAGAGCACTAGTGTTGCTTGCTAGCTTCCCAATGGAGCTTCAATATTGTAGAGAACTCGAGTCCGATAAAGAAGTATGATACTTGCAGGCAAGCTATTGTTCATCAAAAATGTGTTTGTATTTATGACTAAATAAAAAAAGTGATGGTTCCGAAGTTACTGTGTGTGTGTTTCTTGATCACACGGTTATAACAAAACCACTCACAAAAACTGAAAATATTCATTTTGAAAAAGATACCATAAGTTATGCCTTGTTTTAAAAAAATGTGATGCAAACGGGATATGTGTGTGTGTGCGCGCGCGTGTATTGGGTGCAAATGCTCCCCAAATGGAGAAAAGAGTGCGTTGAAGCTCTAGTACATCCTTGCACAATTTTCTTTTCTCCTTTTATATTGCAATGAAGCTTCTTGTGATCACCTGCTTATCCAAAAAACGATGTTTCACAAATTTGCAAGTCTAAAAGTTTGGAAGTTCGGGTCTGAAAATTTACAAAACTGTGGATAAAAATGGAAAAATATGAACCATAGGAAATTTAGTGTGGAGACACCCCCCCTCCAATTTTTTTTGGAAGAAAACTAAAATTTTGAAGTCAAGAAGAAAAGTGGTTTCCCAATTTCTAATAGAACATAGAAGTTCAAATTTAAATAACCAAGAAGGTCAAAAATCCTAGAAGTTCAAATTTAAAAAGTGGAGCGGTTAGATGTTTATTACAAAACTTGGATTTCTTCAATTACTAAAAAATAAATCAAAGAAGTTCAAATTAAAATAAGAGAGTTGTTCGATGTTCGTATACCAAGAAAAAACAAGCGTCACCTAGAAAATGTTAACTCTCGAAGTTCAAATTTAATAAAATGGAGAGTTCGAAAAAAATGTTATGTGTGTACAAAAGAAAAATTCTCACGGATTTCTCCGTGATTGGAAAATGATGACCAAAAAATTTGAAAGTAACATAATAGAGCCATTCGATATTTGTAACAAAAAAACCAAGCAATTCAAAAAGTTTATAAGAAAGAGATTTTTCCTTCTTTTAAAAATAAGACCTAGAAGTTTAACTTTAAATAATTGAGCGGTTCGATATTTATTATATAACTAGCACTTTTCCCGTTACTAATAAATAACACCTAGAAGTCCAAAAATTAAAAAATATGAAGTTGTTTGATGTCTATAAAAACTCAGATTTTCCCCAATGCTAAAGATTAAAACCAAGAAATTCAATTTAAAAAAAACGGAGTAGTTCAATGTATATAAAAAACTCAGATTTTCACATTACTAGAGAATAAACCCAAGAAGTTCAATTGGAAAAAGCGGACTAGTTTGATACTTATTTGAAAAATCGGATTTTTATATTTACTAAAGAATAAAATCAATAAGTTCAATTTCAAACAACGAAGAAGTTTGATGTTTCTAAAAAACCTCTAATTTTCACATTTCTAAAAATACACAAATGAAGTTCAAGTAAAAAAGGCAGAGCGGTTCAATGTTTAAAAAAAACTTAGATATTCTCACGTAACCGAGAGAAGTTCAGTTTGATAACTGCCAAAAGTTCACATACTACACGGTGTGCATTGTATGAAAAGAAAGAATGAAAACGCAAAGGCCGAAAGTTTTGTTACTAGAAGTTCAAGTGCTCGGCCCGAGAAAGTTCAAAAATTCATGTGAGAGAGGTTGAACAAAAATACGTGACGGAAGTTCCAGGTGAAAACAGCGGGAAGTTCAACTAGTACACGAAATGCGTTTCAGATAGGAATATAAGAATAGAAAATAAAAAGCTTAGAAGGTTTGTTGCAAGAAGTTCACGTGCTCCACCCTGCGCGGTTCAAAAATTATATTTACGAGACATCCGTCTTTCATTTACATGTTGTTTTAAAAGCCAAAAAACAACGTTGTTTTGCCATTTAAAAACTGCTTTCAAACGGCAACGAATTTGTAACACATGTCTACATGAAAAACTTGTTGCGATTCATAAGCTTTCCACGGGGTATATTATGTGCCACATTTAGATGAACGGTTTAAAATTTTCATGTATACCATTTAAAACACGTTTTGATGTATTCAAAAATTCTAACCTGTTGAAAGAACTTCATAGTGAAAACAACGAGAAGTCCAAGTACTGCAAGGAATGCATTTTAGGTGAGAATAAAAGTATAGAAAAATAAAAGTTTAAAAGGTTTGTTGAAAGAAGTTCAAGTGCTCTGTCCAGAGAAGTTCAAAAATTCTTGCGAGAGAGGTCCACCTTGTATTTCCATGTTCGATTTTTTCCGTATAAAAATCAAATACAATTCTTTACTCAAAATATAAAAAGGTGAAGTTCAAATTGAGATAACAGAGAAGTTCAGAGTTTATTAAAACCTGGGATTTACCTGTTCAAAAAATAAAAAATAAAACGCCATTTTTTGCACTTTAAAAAACAACTCATAAACGAAAAATGGTTGCTAGAAGTTCAAGTGCTCAGCTAGGAAAAGTTCAAAAAATTCTTGTGAGGGAGGTTCACCGTGTATTTAGATGTCCAAAATACATAAAAATTATGTTGCTTTTGTGTTTTAAAATAATTCTCTCAAACCAGAGAGAAGTTCAAAGTGATAACAACCGGAAGTTCATGTACTACATTGTGTGTACTTCATATAAGAAAAATACAATAAAGTGAAAACAGAGTGAAGTTCAAAGAGACATGCCCGAGAAGTTCAACTACATCACGCGGTGCAAAAAACAGCATGTCAAAAAATAGCACATCAAAAACAAAAGTGAAGTTCAAAAAGACATGCCCGAGAAGTTCAACTACTTCACGCAGTGCATTTGCATTCGCGATGAAGGCAGGAATCATGATCTCGTCATTTTCTAATTTATATCAAAACGGCAGGAATATTATTTGTGTAAGTTCAAGTCCTCAATCGGAGAAAATTAAAAAAATATTATGGGAGAGGTTTGTACAAAAGGAATATCATTTGTGTAACACTGACGAATGGATGAGAAAATTATAAACGAAATACGTCACAGAAGTTCAACGTGAAAATAGCAAGAAGTTCAACTATTACACTGAATGAACTTCATATGAAAACTTTTAAATCGTCGGGAGTATGAAAAAATGATCAACACGGGAAAGTTGCGTGTTTACAACAGCTTTCCATCAATATATCACTTGCTCAATTCCAGTGAGTGGATGAAGAGCTACGAGCAAAAAAAGCACGTGAAAAAATAGAGTGAAGTTCAAGTAGATATGCCGAGAAGTTCAACTTCTTCACGCGGTGCATTTTCGAAGAATCTGTTTCGCGATAAAAGCAGAATGAATGATCTTGCCATTTTTGAAATTACTTGAAAACGACTAGGAATCAGAGAAAACCATCAACATGAAAAAGATTCGCATTTTCCGTAGCTTTTCACAGGTATATTATTTGCCCCATTTCGATAAAGTTTGTAGAAAATACGGCGAAAATACCTTTTTATCCATTTTAAAAATTGACTTAAAACCGTAAGTAAATTGGAGAAACAATATATACCAAAAAGTTTGGCATTCCTTCAAGATTTCTAGCGCCATATCGTTTGCTGCATTCCGATGTATGGTTAAAAACTTAGCTCGAAAATACGAACTCGGTGGAACTTGTACCGTTTTCTAAATTAATTTTAAACCATTCAAAATTAGAAAAAACTTTCAACAAGCGAAAGTAGCGCATTTTCATAAGATTTCTAACGCCATATCATTTGCCTCAATTGGATTAGCCATTTAGAAATGACATTGAAAATACGAACTCGGCTGTTTGGTTTGCAAAAGTTTGCGATTTTTCAAATTACTCTTTAACCGTAAGGAATTAGAGAAAACTTTCAACATGTGGAAGGAGCGGTTTTACAGTAGCTTTCCAAAGAGATATTATTTGCCTCATTCCGATAAACGGTTTAGAAATGCGATCAAAAATATGATTCACGTTTTTTGTATGAAGAAAAAACGGTTTTCAAAACTGCTCTTAAACCGCTTAGATTTTGCCAAAAATTCAACTTGGGTCTTGATACTGGTGTCCATAGCTTTCCAACGGTATATCACAAGCCCCATTTGGACAATGTTGGCGGAAGTTCAACCTAGCACTCGGAGAAGTTCTGGTCGAACTACTCAGGCAGTAAAATTGCAAAAAACGCAATTTCATCACAACCGAGAGCAAAATCTGCCAACAAGCAAGATTCCTATTTAAAACGGTTATTTAGTTGCTAAAAAACATTTCTAGATAACACTAACATCATATAGAACACAACTAACCAGAATAATTCGCGTGGGGAGACACGGTTTCGAAGATAGCCCGAAGGTCGGGTTCGTACAGGGGGAAGTTCAGGCGCGTTACTCGGGCAGTTCAGGTTGTGATCAGAATAGTGTATATATGTATATATATATATATATATATATATATATATATATCCCAAACACACATATTCTCATTCACACACATATTCTTCTTGAAATGAACAACTTTTTACTCACCTATATATATCTCCCGAGAGAGACCGAGAGCACGCGGTTAGTTAGATGATGTGGAGGAGGGTGGTTGGCTAAATAGCTAGCTAGATCTAGTTGTTGGGAGGAGAGGTGAATCTAGCTAGCTAACTAATGGAGAGGGGTTATGGTGGATGGGGGCATTAATGGGGGAGAGAAGAGAGGTGTAGGAGAAAGAGAGAGGCCATTTATGGAGGAGGGTGCCATTAATGAGGAGAGAAGAGAGGTAGGAGGAAGAGAGAAGAAGAGAAACAATGGTGGAGCTAGAGGGGAGAGGGGAAAGAGGTGGAGAGAGGGCAAAGTGGGGGAGAGGGAGGGGAAGGGGGTGGAAAAGGTGGCACCAGCCGCAACTAGCAGTAGCGCTGCTTTGCAAAAAGCGTTGTTGCTATTGGACTTAGTAGTAGTGCTTTCCAGGAAAAGCGCTACTACTAAGGAGGGCCCACTAGCAGTAGCGGCGCATAAAAACAGAGCGCTGCTACTAAACTGTTAGTAGTAGCGCTTTTTTCTGTACACCGCTACAACTACGAAAACAGTCGGTGGCCTCGACAGGTCCCACATAGTAGTAGCGCTTTTCTGCTTCACAGCGCTACTACTATGGAGTTACTAGTTGCGCTTTCCTGGAAAAGCGCTACTGCTAAATAGCAGCAGCGTTTACTTCTTTCCAGCGCTACTACTATGCTACTGTGTATAAGCGTTTTCCTAGTAGTGCACACCCCTGGTCAAGGCGCACCAAGATCCCCACTTAGAAGGAATAAGATCATATCCCGAAGGGATAAGATCAAGATCCCTAAAAAGGGGGATAACAATCGGTGGGGAAGGGAAATGATGGGATTTCTTTCCTCCCACCTTTGCCAACGCCCTAATGGACCTGGAGGGCAAGAAACCGGCCCCCTCCATCCCTATATATAGTGGGGAGGTGCATGGAGCCGCACCCCTTGCCCCTGGCACAGCCCTCCCCTCCTACACCTCCTCCTCCTCCGTTGAGTATAACGAAGCTCTGCCAGAGAACCACGAGCTCCACCACCACGCTGTCGTGCTGCCGGAGTTCTCCCTCAACTTCTCCTCTGCCCTTGCTGGATCAAGAAGGAGGAGCCGTCCCCGGGCTGTACGTGTGTTGAACTCGGAGGCGCCGTCCGTTCGACGCTTGGATCGGATCTTTCGCGATTTGAATCGCCACGAGTACGACTCCATCAACCGCGTTCTTGTAATGCTTCCACTTAGCGATCTTCAAGTGTATGAAGATGCTCTCTCTCTCTCTCTCTCTCTCTCTCTCTCTCTCTCTCTCTCGTTGCTAGCATCTCCTAGATTGATCTTGGTGACACGTAGGAATTTTTTTTGAATTTATTACTACGTTCCCCAATAGTGGTATCAGAGCTAGGTCTATGCGTAGATTCTATGCACGAGTAGAACACAAGTAGTTGTGGGCGATGATTTGGTCAATTTGCTTACCGTTACTAGTCCTATCTTGATTCGGCGGCATTGTGGGATGAAGCGGCCTGGACAGACCTTACACGTACGCTTACGTGAGACAGGTTCGACCGACTAACATGCACTTGTTGCATAAGGTGGCTAGCGGGTGTCTGTCTCTCCCACTTTAGTCGGGTCGGGTTCGATGAAGAGGGTCCTTATGAACGGTAAATAGCAATTGGCTTATGACCGTTGTGGCTTTTGTGTAGGTAAGAAACGTGCTATAAACCCATAGTAGCCACGTAAAACATGCAACAATAATTAGAGGATGTCTAACTTGTTTTTGTAGGTATGCTATGTGATGTGATATGGCCAAAAGGATGTGATGAATTATATATGTGATGTATCAGATTGATCATGTTCTTGTAATAGGAATCACGACTTGCATGTCGATGAGTATGACAACCTGCAGGAGCCATAGGAGTTGTCTTAATTTATTGTATGACCTGCGAGTCAATATAAGCGCCATGTAACTACTTTACTTTATTGCTAACCGTTAGCCATAGTAGTAGAAGTAATAGTTGGCGAGACAACTTCATGAAGACACGATGATGGAGATCATGATGATGCAGATCATGGTGTCATGCCAGTGACGATGGTGATCATGCCGCGCCTCGAAGACGGAGATCAAAAGCGCAAGAAGATATTGGCCATATCATGTCACTTTATGATTTGCATGTGATGTTTATCATGTTTACATCTTATTTGCTTAGAACGACGGTAGCATAAATAAGATGATCCCTCACTAAAATTTCAAGAAATGTGTCCCCCCTAACTCTGCACCATTGTGCAGGTTCGTTGTTTCGAAGCACCACGTGATGATCGGGTGTGATAGATTCTAATGTGCGCATACAACGGGTGTAAGCTAGATTTACACATGCGAAACACTTAGGTTGACTTGACGGCCTAGCATGTACAGACATGGCCTCGGAACACGAGAGACCGAAAGGTCGAACATGAGTCGTATGGTAGATGCGATCAACATGGAGATGTTCACCATTGATGAGTAGTCCGTCTCACGTGACGATCGGACACGGCCTAGTCGATTCGGATCATGTATCACTTAGATGACTAGAGTGATGTCTATCTGAGTGGGAGTTCATTAAATAATTTGATTAGATGAACTCAATTATCTTGAACTTAGTATAAAATTGTCTTTACAATCTATCTTGTAGATCCAATGGCCCACGCTAATGTTACCCTCAACTTCAACGCGTTCCTAGAGAAAACCAAGCTGAAAGACGATGGTAGCAACTATACGGATTGGGTCCGTAAGTTGAGGATCATCCTCATAGCTGCCAAGAAAGCATATGTCCTTGAAGCACCGCTAGGTGACGCACCCATTTTCCCAGCAACTCAAGACGTTATAAACGCCTGGCAGTTGCGTAGTGATGATTACTCCCTGGTTCAGTGCGGCATGCTTTACAGCTTAGAACCGGGGCTCCAAAAGCGTTTTGAGCAACACTGAGCATATGAGATGTTCCAAGAGCTGAAAATGGTTTTCCAAGCTCATGCCCGGGTCGAGAGATATGAAGTCTCCGACAAGTTCTACAGTTGTAAGATGGAGGAAAATAGTTCTGCCAACGAGCATATACTCAAAATGTCTGGGTTGCACAACCGCTTGTCTCAGCTAGGAGTTAATCTTCCAGATGACTCGGTCATTGATAGAATCCTCCAGTCGCTTCCACCTAGCTATAAGAGCTTTGTGATGAACTACAATATGCAAGGGATGGAGAAGTCCATTCCTGAGTTATATTCAATGTTGAAATCAGCGGAGGTGGAAATCAAAAAGGAACATCAAGTGTTGATGGTGAATAAGACCACTAGTTTCAAGAAAGGCAAGGGTAAGAAGAACTTCAAGAAGGACGGCAAGGGATTTGCCGCGCCAGGTAAGTCAGTTGCCGGGAAGAAGAAGCCAAAGAATGGACCCAAGCTTGAGACTGAGTGCTTTTATTGCAAGGGAAATGGTCACTGGAAGCGGAACTGCCCCAAGTACTTAGCGGATAAGAAGGCCGACAACACCAAAGGTATATATGATATACATGTTATTGATGTGTACCTTACCAGCGCTCGTAGTAGCTCCTGGGTATTTGATACCGGTGCGGTTGCTTACATTTGTAACTCAAAATAGGAGCTGCGGAATAAGCGGAGACTGGCGAAGGATGAGGTGACGATGCGCGTCGGGAATGATTCCAAGGTCGATGTCATCGCCGTCGGCACACTACCTCTACATCTACCTTCGGGATTAGTTTTAAACCTCAATATATGTTATTTAGTGCCTGGATCTCTTTTAATGCGAGATGGCTACTCATTTAAATCCAAGAATAATGGTTGTTCTATTTATATGAGAGATATGTTTTATCGTCATGCCCCGCTGGTCAATCGTTTATTTTTATTGAATCTCGAATCTGATGTTACACATATTCATAGTGTGACTGCCAAAAGATGTAAGGTTGATAATGATAGTCCCGCATACTTTTGGCACAACCGCCTTGGTCACATTGGTGTTAAACGCATGAAGAAACTCCATGCAGATGGACTTTTGGAGTCTCTTGATTATGAATCATTTGACATGTGCGAACCATGCCTCATGGGCAAAATGACGAAGACTCTGTTCTCCAGAACAATGGAGCGAGCAACCAACTTGTTGGAAATAATACATACTGATGTATGCGGTCCAGTGAGCGTTGAGGCTCGCGGTGGCTATAGTTATTTTCTCACCCTCACTGATGACTTAAGTAGATATGGGTATGTCTACTTAATGAAACACAAGTCTGAGACCTTTGAAAAGTTCAAGGAATTTCAGAGCGAGGTAGAGAATCAACGTGACAGGAAAATAAAGTTCTTACGATCAGATCATGGAGGAGAATACTTGAGTCACGAGTTTGGCACGCACTTAAGAAAGTGTGGAATTGTTTCACAACTCACGCCGCCGGGAACACCTCAGCGTAATGGTGTGTCCGAACATCGTAATCGCACTCTATTGGATATGGTGCGATCTATGATGTCTCTTACCGATCTACCGCTATCATTTTGGGGTTATGCTTTAGAGACTGCCGCATTCACTTTAAATAGGGCACCGTCTAAATCCATTGAGAAGACACCGTATGAATTATGGTTTAGGAAGAAACCTAAGTTGTCATTTCTGAAAGTTTGGGGATGCGATGCTTATGTCAAGACACTTCAACCTGAAAAGCTCAAACCCAAATCGGAAAGTGCGTCTTCATAGGATACCCTAAGGAAACTATTGGGTATACCTTCTACCTCAGATCCGAAGGCAAGATCTTTGTTGGCAAGAATGGTTCCTTTCTGGAGAAAGAGTTTCTCTCGAAAGAAGTAAGTGGGAGGAAAGTAGAACTTGATGAGGTACCCCCTCTTGAACCGGAAAGTAGCGCAGCTCAGGAAGATTTTTCTGTGGTGCCTACACCGACTAGAGAGGAAGTTAATGATGATGATCATGGAACTTCAGATCAAGTTGCTACTGAAATTCGTAGGTCCACGAGGACACGTTCCGCACCAGAGTGGTATGGCAACCCTATGCTGGAAATCATGTTGTTAGACAACGGTGAACCTTCAAACTATGAAGAAGTGATGATGGCGGGCCCGGATTCCAACAAATTGCTTGAAGCCATGAAATCCAAGATAGGATCCATGTATGAAAACAAAGTATGGACTTTGACGGATTTGCTCGATGATAGGCAAGCCATAGAGAATAAGTGGATCTTTAAGAAGAAGACTGACGCGGATGGTAATGTGACCGTCTATAAGGCTCGGCTTGTCGCTAAGGGTTATCAACAAGTTCAAGGGGTTGACTATGATGAGACCTTCTCACCCGTAGCAAAGCTGAAGTCTGTCTGAATCATGTTAGCAATTGCCGCATTCTATGATTGTGAAATCAGGAAAATGGACGTCAAAATGGCATTCCTTAACGGTTTCCTTAAGGAAGAATTGTATATGATGCAGCCGGAAGGTTTTGTCGATCCTAAGAGTGCTGACAAAGTATGCAAGCTCCAGTGCTCCATCCATGGGCTGGTGCAAGCATCTCGGAGTTGGAACATTCGCTTTGATGAAATTATCAAAGCGTTTGGGTTTATACAGACATATGGAGAAGCCTGTATTTACAAGAAAGTGAGTGGGAGCTCTGTAGCATTTCTCATATTATATGTGGATGACATACCATTGATGGGAAATGATATAGAACTTTTGGAAAGCATAAAGGCCTACTTGAATAAGTATTTTTCAATGAAGGACCTTGGAGAAGCTGCTTACATATTAGGCATCAAGATCTATAGAGATAGATCGAGACGCCTCATTGGTCTTTCACAAAGCACATACCTTGACAAGATATTGAAGAAGTTCAATATGGATCAATCCCAGAAGGGGTTCTTTCCTGTATTGCAAGGTGTGAGATTGAGCGCAGCTCAACGCCCGACCTCGGCAGAAGAAAGAGAAAAGATGAGTGTCATCCCCTATGCCTCAGCCATAGGCTCTATTATGTATGCCATGCTATGTACCAGACCTGATGTGAACCTTGCCATAGGTTTGGTAGGGAGGTACCAAAGTGATCCCGGTATGGAACACTGGATAGCGGTCGAGAATACCCTGGAAGTACATGAAAAGGACTAAGGATATGTTTCTCATTTATGGAGGTGCCGAAGAGCTCGTCGTAAAGGGTTACGTCGATGCTAGCTTTGACACAGATCCGGATGACTCCAAGTCACAAACCGGATACATGTATATTTTGAATGGTGGGGCAGTTAGTTGGTGCAGTTGCAAGCAAATAGTCGTGGTGGGATCTACATGTGAAGCGGAGTACATAGCTGCTTGATGTCTACTACGCAACTTTATTCTTGTAGACTCGTGTTGGGCCTCCATGCACAGAGTTTTGTAGGACAGTAGCAATTTTCCCTCAAGTGGATGACCTAAGGTTTATCAATCCGTGGGAGGTGTAGGATGAAGATGGTCTCTCTCAAACAACCCTGCAACCAAATACAAGAAATCTCTTGTGTCCCCAACACACCCAATACAATGGCAAATTGTATAGGTGCACTAGTTCGGCGAAGAGATGGTGATAAAAGTGTAATATTGATGGTAGAAATATATTTTTATAATCTAAATAAATAAACACAGCAAGGTAGCAAATAGTAAACGGGCACAAAAATGGTATTGCAATGCTTGAAAACAAGGCCTAGGGTCCGTACTTTCGCTAGTGCAATCTCTCAACAATGCTAACATAGTTGGATCATATGATTATCCCTCAAAGTGCAATAAATAATCACTCCCGAGTTCCTATTAGCAGAGAACAAAAGATAGAAATTGTTTGTAGGGTACGAAACCACCTCAAAGCTATTCTTTTCGTTCGATCCATCCTAGAGTTCGTACTAAAATAACACAAGCTATTCTTTCCGACCGATCTAATCAAGAGTTCATACTAAAATAACACCATATGACACACATCAACCAACTCTAATGTCACCTAGATACTCCAATGTCACCACGAGTATCCGTGAGTTAATTATACGATATGCATCAAACAACTTCATGATCATAATATTCAATCCACTCAAAGAACTACAAGGAGACACCAAAGTTTCTATCGGAGAAAAGATAATAAAAATGTGCATCAACCCCTATCCATAGATTACCCCAAAGTCACCTCGGGAATCCGCAAGTTGAGTGCCATAACATACATCAAGTGAATCAATATGATACCCCATTTTCACCTCAAGTATTCATACCGCAAGACATACATCATGTGTTCTATTCTCTGAATATTCAATCCGACAAGACAAAACTTCAAAGGGTAAAGACTCAATTCATCACAACAAGAGTATAGAGGGGAGAAACATCATATGATCCGACTATATTAACAAAGCCCATGATATAGATCACGAGAGAGAGAGAGAGATCAAACACATAGCTACTAGTACAAACCCTCAGCCCCGAGGGTGGACTACTCCCTCCTCATCATGGTGGCCGCCGGGATGATGAAGATGGCCACCAGAGATGATTCCCCCTCCGACAGGGTGCCGGAACGGGCTCCCGATTGGTTTTCGGTGGCTAGATAGGCTTGCGGCGGCGGAACTTCCGATCTAGGTTAACCCCGAAGGGTTTCGAAGTATTTGTGAATTTATAGGGCAAAGAGGGGGTGCGGCAGGCCACCGAGGTGGGCACAACCCACCTGAGCGCGCCAGGGGGCCCTGGCGCTCCCTGGTGGGTTGTGCCCCCCTCGGGGCACCCCCAAGGTGCAGCTCAGGCCCATTGGGTTCCTTCTGGTCTAGAAAAAATCTCCGTAAAGTTTCATTGCGTTTGGGCTCCGTTTGATATTGATTTCCTGCGATGTAAAAAACAAGCAAAAAACAACAACTAGCACTGGGCACTGGGTCAATAGGTTAGTCCCAAAAAGTGATATAAAGTTGCCATAAAATGATTGTAAAACACCCAAGAATGATAAAATAATTG
Organism: Triticum aestivum; assembly: GCF_018294505.1. NCBI lineage: Eukaryota > Viridiplantae > Streptophyta > Magnoliopsida > Poales > Poaceae > Triticum > Triticum aestivum. The sequence goes on along the minus strand of NC_057808.1, from coordinate 456,031,947 downwards.
CATGAATACATCATAAATTATAGATACGTTGGATACGTATCACTGCTTCGGAAGCAGCACAGGAAGCAGTCTGGATGAAGGAGTTTATCACCGACCTAGGAGTGATTCCGAATGCGTCGGGCCCAATGACTATCTTTTGTGACAACACTGGAGCTATTGCCCTTTCCAAAGAGCCCAGGTTTCACAAGAAGACCAGGCACATCAAGCGTCGCTTCAACTCCATTCATGAATATATTCAAGATGGAGACATGGATATTTGTAAAGTGCATACCGATCTGAATTTCGTAGATCCGTTGATTAAACCTCTTCCACGAGCAAAACATGATCAGCACCAGAACTCTATGGGTGTTCGATTCATCACAATGTAACTAGATTATTGACTCTAGTGCAAGTGGGAGATTGTTGGAATATGCCCTAGAGGCAATAATAAAGTAGTTATTATTATATTTCCTTGTTCATGCTATAATTGTATTAACCGGAAACCGTAATACATGTTTGAATACATAGACCACAACATGTCCCTAGTGAGCCTCTAGTTGACTAGCTCGTTGATCAGTAGATGGTTGAGATTTCCTGACCATGGACATTGGATGTCGTTGATAACGGGATCACATCATTAGGAGAATGATGTGATGGACAAGAACCAATCCTAAGCATAGCACAAGATCGCGTATTTCGTTTGCTAGTGCTTTTCTAATGTCAAGTATCATTTCCTTAGACCATGAGAATGTGCAACTCCCGGATACCGTAGGAATGCTTTGGGTGTATCAAACGTCACAACGTAACTGGGTGGCTATAAAGGTGCACTATAGGTATCTCCGAAAGTGTGTGTTGCGTTGGCACGAATCGAGACTGGGATTTGTCACTCCGTATGACGGAGAGGTATCTCTGGGCCCACTCGATAATGCATCATCATAATGAGCTCAATGTGACTAAGGAGTTAGCCACGGGATCATGCGTTAGGGAACGAGTAAAGAGACTTGCAGGTAACAAGATTGAACAAGGTATAGGGATACCGACGATCGAATCTCGGGCAAGTAACATACCGATGGACAAAAGGAATTGTATACGGGATTGATTGAATCCCCGACATCGTGGTTCATCCGATTATTTCATCGTGGAACATGTGGGAGCCAATATGGGTATCCAGATCCCGTTATTGGTTATTGGCCAGAGAGGCATCTCTGTCATGTCTGCAAGGTTGCCGAACCCGTAGGGTCTACACACTTAAGGCTCGGTGACACTAGAGTTGTAATGGGAATTGTATGTGGTTACTGAAAGTTGTTCGAAGTATCGGATGAGATCCCAGATGTCACGAGGAGTTCTGGAATGGTCCGGAGGTAAAGATTTATATGGGAAGTCCTATTTTGGCCACTGGAAAATGTTTGGGATTTTTCGGCATTGTACCGGGAAGGTTCTGGAAGGTTCCGGAGTGGGGCCCACCTGCCTGGGGGGACCCACATGAACGTGTTAGTGGGGGAAAGGCCCCACACCCCTGGTCAAGGCGCACCAAGATCCCCCCTTAGAAGGAATAAGATCATATCCCGAGGGCTAAGATCAAGATCCATAAAAAGGGGGGGAGGGGGGTAACAATCGGTGGGGAAGGGAAAGGATGGGATTTCTTTCCTCCCACCTTTGCCAACGCCCCAATGGACTTGGAGGGCAAGAAACCAGCCCCCTCCACCCCTATATATAGTGGGGAGGTGCATGGGAGCTGTACCCCTTGCCCCTGGCGCAGCCCTCCCGAGGGAGTCCTGGACTAAGGGGTCCTCGAGCGTCTGGCCAGTTATCTGTTGGGCCGGACTGATGGGCTATGAAGACATGAAGACCGAAGACTATACCCGTGTCCGGATTGGACTCTACTTGGCGTTGAAGGCAAGCTAGGCGACCGATTATGAAGATTTCCTCCTATGTAACCGACTCCATGTAACCCTAGATCTCTCCGGTGTCTATATAAACCGGAGGGCATAGTCCGGATAGGACAGATTCATTACCATATACTCATAGGCTAGACTTCTAGGGTTTAGCCATTACAATCTTGTGGTAGATCAACTCTTGTAACACTCATATTCCTCAAGATCAATCAAGCAGGAAGTAGGGTATTACCTCCATAGAGAGGGCCCGAACCTGGGTAAACATTTTGTCCCCCGTCTCCTGTTACCATCGATCCTAGACGCACAGTTCGGGACCCCCTACCCGAGATCCGCCGGTTTTGACACCGACATTGGTGCTTTCATTGAGAGTTCCACTGTGCCGTCGCCGAGAGGGTTGATGGCTCGACTTGTTGTCAAGGATAATATCTTCTCCGGAGGGGCCCTGGCCCCGGGCCAGACCCTCCGGCTCGGCGGCATCGTCATGGACCGCCGGCTCGGCCCTTAAGCCGACGATGACCTCTCAAGTCATCGAAAATCGCCTCCGCGTTGATCCCGAATACTCCGCCCGCATGGATCCAATGGAGTTATCGTCGTTGAACGAACTCCTGTATCGCATGGCCGCCTTGGGGGTCGCTACAGACTACGATCAGGTCGGGCTTAAACCCGACGAGAGAGAAATTAAAACTCCACCGATCACCCATCAGATAGCGGTAGTCGAGGAGCGGAGCAACTCTTCTACTATATTGAGGACGGACTATGTTCGGATCACCGATCTCGAAGAACCAGACACTCTCCGGCAGAAAAGCATGCCTCTTCCTCCGAACATAAAGTCGGACGACGAGCCTAAAAAATCAGCCGGTATCCCGGAGCCTGAACTATCCGGCCCGGTAGACCTCCAAACTCCGGATCCAAAATTGGGTCAGGGTTCGGATTCAATTCCACCCACCCACCCGGACATAGATGCTCTCAGGAGCATCAAACAACAGTCTCAGGAAACGGTCCACCACTTCTGGGCCAGATTCCTCCTTGTTAAAAACAAGGTAAAAGATTGCCGCGATGAAGACGCGATAGCAGCATTCTCCAACAACTGCGCGGACGAAGGTATCCTTAACGCCATCAATCGCCGTCGCATATCAAACTTCGCTGACCTAGCAACTATCGTACAAAAGTATAGCACGATGGGAAGCGCCTGGAAAACTCGGGCAGCTTGCTGGGAACCATCCCGGCTCCCCCTACAGGCAAAAAGGACGCGCCCCCGTGGCACGCCCAGCCGAACAGTCAAAAAACATAAACCTATTACATTGCACGACACCGTTCTGGAGGGATGGCTCAATGGCCCATGCAAAATACACACGACGTCGGATACCGTGGCAACCCACAGTCTTAGAGCATTTTGGATACTTCGGCAGGTGGCCAAGAGCGGCGAGAACATCCTTACCAAGGACACCCCAGAACAACACCCTCCAGCAAACAATGACAATAGAGTATTGGCAGTCTTCGAGGCATTCGCTTCAAACAACAAGCGTAAAAGGGCCCTGCGCGATCTCGCCGAAGTTTGCCAGGTCGCTGCAATTGACCCATGGAACGACACGGCCATAACCTTCAACGCCAGTGACGAACCTAAATACAGAACAGTCCGAGCGCCAGCTGCCCTAGTCCTCAGTCCCATCGTGGACGGCTTTCGACTTACAAAAGTCCTCATGGACGGCGGCAGCGGACTAAACCTCATTTACGAGGACACGCTCCACAAGATGGAAATAGACAGGAGCCGCATCGAGAAAAGCAACACAACCTTTCGAGGTATCATTCCCAGCCGGGAAGCTCGGTGTGCAGGAAAAATTACACTTGATGTGGTGTTCGGCACGCCGGAGAATTATCGGTCCGAAGAAATAACTTTCCAGGTGGCCCCTTTCAACAGTGGGTACCACGCCCTGTTAGGGCGAGAGGCCTTCATGCGCTTTCAAGCCATACCTCATTATGGGTATATGAAGCTAAAAATGCCCGGGCCTAATGGAATAATCACCCTCGTCAGCGATCCGGACATAGCCCTCCGCGCCGAGAATAAAACCGCATCCTTGGCCCTCGAGGCATTATCTGATGCCCTTGCGGCCGAAGAATTAACCGCACTACGCTCTACCATGGATAAAGACGATATGATCCTGGACAAACGACCCAAATCCACTTCCTTCAAGCCAGCAGAAGAAATAGTCAAATTTGAGGTCCATCCAACAGACCCGAAGAAGACAGCGTCTATCGGAGCGCAACTCAGCCCTGCAGTCGACGCCGCACTACGAGACTTCCTGCGCGAAAACTGGGATATATTTGCCTGGCATCCTTCCGATATGCCAGGAATCCCGCGCGAGTTGGCCGAACATAGCCCCAACATACTAAAGGGATATAAGCCGGTCAAGCAAACTCTGCGGTGCTTTTCCGAACCCAAACGACAAGCTATGGGGGAGGAGCTAGCCAAACTCATCGAGGCCAGATTCATCAAAGACATCAAACATCCGGACTGGTTGGCAAACTTGGTAATGGTACCAAAGAAGGATAAATCCTGGCGCCTATGCATCGATTTCAAAGACCTTAACAAGGCTTGCCCTAAGGATCCCTTCCCTCTTCCCCGCATTGATCAAATCATTGACGCTACTGCAGGTTACGACTCGCTGTGCTTCCTTGCTGCATATTCCGGATACCATCAAATCAAAATGAAGGAGTCCGATCAAGCCGCAACAGCATTCATTACACCATACAGGCCGTTTTGCTTCAACACCATGCCTTTCGGGCTCAAGAACGCCGGCGCCACCTACCAGCGCATGATCCAAACATGCCTCGAGAAACAGATCGGCAAAACAGTGGAGGCCTATGTGGACGACGTCGTCATCAAAACTAGACACGTCGAAACACTAATAGATGACTTGCGTCTCACATTCGACAACCTCCACACATACGACATCATGCTTAACCCGGAAAAGTGCGTCTTCGGCGTCCCCGCCGGTAAACTATTGGGCTTCATCGTTTCCAATAGAGGGATTGAAACAAATCCAACCAAAATCCGAGCTCTGTCACAACTGGCTACGCCAACCGAACTCAAGCAGGTCCAAAAACTCGCTGGGTGCATGGCAGCTTTAAGCCGCTTCATCTCCAGGTTGGGAGAAAAGGCGTTGCCGCTCTATCGCCTTCTACGGCGCACCGATAACTTCGAGTGGACAGACGCGGCGACGGCCGGACTGGAAGAAATAAAAGCCCTTCTGGCAAGCAACCCAATCCTGGCCGCGCCAAACGCCGGCGAACCAATGCTCTTATACATATCAGCAACACACCAGGTGGTGAGCGCCGTACTCGTCGTCGAACGAGAACAGGACGGACACAAATTTCCGCTCCAGAAGCCGGTATACTACGTATCCACTGTCCTCACACCATGTAAATCCCGGTACCCTCATTATCAAAAAATAGCATATGCAGTTTTCATGGCATCTCAAAAATTGCGACACTACTTTCAGGAGTGCTCTATCACGGTGGCCTCCGAAGTGCCCCTCAATGATATAATTAACAACCGGGATGCAACGGGCCGGATTGCCAAATGGGCCATTGAGCTCCTACCATTCTACATCACGTACAAACCACGTCGAGCCATCAAATCCCAGGTACTGGCTGACTTCGTCGCCGAATGGACAGAAGCCGAACTCCCTAAAGAGTACGGCGCGTATTCCAACTGGGTGATGCATTTTGACGGCTCCAAGATGTTGGCAGGGCTAGGGGCGGGCGTCGTATTAACGTCCCCCACAGGAGATATCGTCCAGTACGTACTCCAAATATTATACACAGACTCCAACAACGCAGCCGAATACGAGGCCTTGCTACATGGCCTCCGGATGGCTGTTTCAATAGGCATACAACGCCTGGATGTGCGCGGGGACTCAAACCTCGCAATATCCCAAATTAATGGAGACTTTGATGCCAAATATCCAAAGATGGCAGCTTATCGCAATGCTGTTTTGAAGATGTCGGCTCGGTTCGAGGGACTCGAATTTCATCATATCGCCCGCGAAAGTAACCAGGCGGCAGACGTCCTCTATTTCGCATTGGCGCTAAGCGCGACCCCGTCCCACCTAACATCTTCCTCGAAAGGCTCTTTAAGCCATCCGTGGTATGGCAAGGGGGAGATAGCAATGACAGTCCTGTTCCGAACACAAACACAGATAACGAACACGCCGATATCATTAGAGGCTCAACCACCGAAGTAACGTCACCGACCCACCTCATAATGGCAGTAATCGCCCCGTGGATCGAACCATTCTTGGCCTACTTTAATAAGAAGAAGCTCCCAGAAGATCAGAACGAGGCTTGCCGCATCGTCCGGCGTTCGAAGGCCTATAAAGTTCACGAAGGAGAGCTCTACAAGAAAAGCACTACCGGATTCCTTCAAAGGTGTATCTCCGAGGAGGAGGGGCGGCAACTCTTGGCAGAAATTCACGCCGGTTCGGTGGGCACCACGCCGCAGCCCAGGCACTTGTCAGCAAGGCCTTCCGTATAGGATTTTACTGGCCTACGGCACGGGCAAACGCACATGACCTCGTCCAGCGCTGTGTCGGATGCCAACTTTTCGCCAACCAGAGCCATATGCCCCCAACCGCTCTACAAACAATCCCCATTACATGGCCCTTTGCTGTCTGGGGCTTGGACATGGTCGGACCCCTTAAAGGGGGAAGCCATAAGAAAAAATATCTGCTGGTCATGGTGGACAAATTCACCAAGTGGATAGAGGCTCGACCAGTTAAAACGGCCGAGTCCGGACCGGTGATTGCATTTATATCCGATGTGGTACACCGCTATGATGTACCGCACAACATCATCACCGATAACGATTCGAATTTCACAGCTGACGAGGTGAAAACCTGGTGTGCTAATCTGGGCATTAAGCTCGATTACGCCTCTGTCTACCACCCGCAAACAAACGGTCAAGTCGAGCGAGCTAATGGTCTTATTATGAGCGGCATCAAACCCAGACTAGTGCGGTCTTTGAAAGAATCAGACAAACACTGGGTCGAGGAGCTCGACTCCGTACTCTGGGGGCTGCGGACCACGCCCAACCGTACTACCGGATACACACCTTTCTTCATGGTGTACGGTGCAGAGGCTGTATTGCCCTGCGATATTATACATGACTCACCTCGAGTGTGTATGTACGAAGAGAAAGAGGCCGAGTTGGATCGGCAAGACAGCCTAGACGCCCTGGAGGAGGAGCGCGACGTCGCCAAAGCCCGTTCAGCATTTTATCAACAACAAGCTCGAAGATATGAAAGCAGAGAAGTACGGGCCAAGACTTACAACATTGGCGAACTCGTTCTACGCTTGTCGGAGAAGAAAAAGGACAAACTCAAGCCCAAATGGGAGGGTCCCTCCATAATTAACGAAGTTCTTACCGGAGGAGCGTACCGTCTTCGTGATGCATCAGACAATTGCCTAGAGCCGAACCCCTGGAATGCGGCCAGACTCCGAAGGTTCTATGCCTAGCGCCGAACACTTTGTTAGTATCCTTGTCCCTTACAGTTTCCATAACTCTTTCCCCCTTTTACACAATTTTTTCGCTGTAAATCTCTCATTCGGCTTGACCGAATACTGCTGACGTACACATTTTTACAACGTACGCTCATTATACCTGGGGGCTTCTTTTAACAGAAGCTTGTTAATATTACCTGCCGAGCATTAAGCTCATCTCACATACGCGTTTTTTCCGTATGTCTTTTCTTCACCATTATATGCATCAATATGACTTAAGTTTTGGCCAAGCTGGGATGCCTGGCTCCTGTGCTTACCCCTACGTTCCCGATTGTTCGGCTAGGTGGTAAATGGAGCACCTCTATGATTGTTACTGCCGGGTCATCCGGATGTGTACCTCAGACTGGGTGAAGCCGAAAGCTAGCGTTCTTAAGGGAATATTCGGTCGGTGGATGAAAAATACTTTTTTGCACTCACTCTATTGTGAACCCCCAGAAGCTATACACACTGTGATTTTCACATCACAATTCTGACATGTCTACTACTGCATGCATACCCAGGGAAAGGAACCCTTAATGGAACTATTCTCCCTGGAAGATGTTTCTTACAATCTCACTGTAATATGACATAACTAGCCGGATACAACTTGTCTGTTCAAGCAACTATGACCCCTACGCTTAGTTTTCCACGCACACCCCAGCCTATTCGGCCGCGACGGTATTCGGAAACACTCCGCACCTTTGTGTCCGGAGGTTGAAGCGAGAAGGTCTGCCATGACAAATGATATACAATTCAGCTAGAATTCCATACGGTGAGGCAAGTACATAGTCACTTGGACTCAAACACTTCCTCCTCTATACCGTCCAACAAGCGATCTAACTTACAATCCTGTTGGGAATATTTGGCGGCCACCCCTACTTGGTCATACACCAAACTAAAGGGAATTTCTTCCCCATTCGGCCCTACCGGACCAACCCGCGCCATGTGATTAGAATCAAGCTTGGTATACCGAGTCTTCACCATGGCCCAAGCCTCTTGCGCACCCTCTCAACAGGCCGATATCTTCCGTAGCCGGATACGCCGCCACGCTCCTTTGAACCGCTCTACAAGCTCCTCCATACTTCCTGGAGGGGAGGCGGATGGCCATAGAGCCTTGGCAACACTCCGCATCGCCAGCCGCGCTTGTTCGTGCACTTGCGACGGCTTTTGCAGTAGATCACTCGATGATCCGGACACCTCCTCTTCAGGACGGCCCGTTAATATACCTGCAATCATAGCTATATCAGTTTCTCCTATCGCCGAACTACTTTCAAAATAGTTCAGATACATACTGAATATGCCGCCCCGCAGCTGCCTGTTCTCCTTCACGGAATCGGCTAGCTGGGCCCGCACATCTTTCAGCTCTTCGCCTAGCTGGGTCTTGTAATCCTGGAGCTCGTTTTTCTCAATAATGTCCTGCTTCAGTACACGATCGTCTGTAGCTTGTAGCCTTTTGGCTTCTTGCTCATTCGCTTGCGCGACTTCCAACGCCTCTTTGAGTCCCCCTAACCATTATGTCACGGTATAGGCAAGACTGTTAGTATTGAGGGCATATAAGTATGTTTTCTCGTCGGAAGGGAATATTACCAGGTGACGCCTTCTTGGACTTTTCCAGTTCGGCGGTAGCACCATTTAGCTGCGTCCGACATTGTTCCAGCTCTTGGGATAGCAGGTTGTTCTTCTCTGTAAGAACCTGGTCATACAACGGTACTTAAGTTAGTTGTACCAACTGCTTTCAGTCCCGGGGGCTACTAGCATATGGTTATCCTATTCGGACAAAGTAAACTTACCCGCACATCTGTTAAAAACTGCTTCGTGGCTCTACTAAGCCCGTTTCGAGCAGTCCGGATGTACGCATTAGCCCAGTTGAAGGCATTAAATGCCTCTTCCGAGAACTCAGGGTCTCGTAAAACAGCCCTGTAGCACCGATGATTCATGGCGCTCTCCACTTCCGAGTTGGTAACGGACATATTCTCCGAACCCTCGGCCGAAGGACAGTCCGGCACTGTTCCTATGTCGGCTCCCGCCTTTCCAACAGGGTCTAAATCCCGGGCGCTGGGAGTACGGTTGGCCGGACCCTTGTATTTAGTCCGGTGAACCTTTTCCTGGTGTCAAACAAGCGTACAAGTTACAGTTGGATGTGACTGCTAAAGTATACCTTTGTATCCCTACCTCTTTGACGAGGGACCGGTCGTGACTTCACCGACCTTCCTTTTAGAAGCCTTGCTCGGGGCCGGAACCACTCTCTTTGGAGCCGCCCCTGGAGTAGCGTGACGCGCCGAACGCCTCCCCTATGGAGCACGAGACAGTGCGATGGGTGAGGTAGTGCGAAGAAGCTCTTTCGAGAGAGATTCTTTCTCGACGACTTACGTGGGAAGCAGGAAGAAGACCAGGATAATCGGCGATAATGGCCACTTCCGTGCCATCGTAGCTCGCCTGGTAAAACACCCCTTCCGCGAGTACCACGAATATGTCCGGATCTTCTTCGGACCTGGGATCCATCTCCCGGTTGTGGTCCTCAGGCTGTGGGGCGGGGCTGTGAAACCCCTCGGTGATTCTTCGCCAATGCTGTTATAAGCAGATTAGAAATTTATCAAAGGTAATCCTGAACGAAATATGCCCTAGAGGCAATAATAAAGTTATTATTCATTTCCTTATTTCATGATAAATGTTTATTATTCATGCTAGAATTGTATTAACCAGAAACATAATACATGTGTGAATACATAGAAAAACATAATGTCACTAGTATGCCTCTACTTGACTAGCTCATTAATCAAAGATGGTTGAGTTTCCTAGCCATAGACATGAGTTGTCATTTGATTAACGGGATCACATCATTAAGAGAATGATGTGATTGACTTGACCCATTCCGTTAGCTTAGCACTTGATCGTTTAGTATGTTGCTATAGCTTTCTTCATGACTTATACATGTTCCTATGACTATGAGATTATGCAACTCCCGTTTACCAGAGGAACACATTGTGTGCTACCAAACATCACAACGTAACTGGGTGATTATAAAGGTGCTTTACAGGTGTCTCCGAAGGTACTTGTTGGGTTGGCGTATTTCGAGATTAGAATTTGTCACTCCGATTGTCGGAGAGGTATCTCTGGGCCCACTCGGTAATGCACATCACTATAAGCCTTGCAAGCATTGTAACTAATGAGTTAGTTATGGGATGATGTGTTATGGAACAAGTAAAGAGACTTGCCGGTAACGAGATTGAACTAGGTATTGAGATACCGACGATCGAATCTCGGGCAAGTACCATGCCGATGACAAAGGGAACAACGTATGTTGTTATGCGGTTTGACCGATAAAGATCTTCATAGAATATGTAGGAGCCAATATGAGCATCCAGGTTCCGCTATTGGTTATTGACCGGAGACGTGTCTCGGTCATGTCTACATAGTTCTCGAAACGTAGGGTCCACACGCTTAACGTTCGGTGACGATTTGTATTACGAGTTTATGTGTTTTGATGTCCGAAGGTAGTTCGGAGTCCCGAATGAGATCGGGGACATGAGGAGGAGTCTCGAAATGGTTGAGACGTAAAGATCGAATCTCGGGCAAGTAACATACCGATGACAAAGGGAACAACGTATGTTGTTATGCGGTCTGACCGATAAAGATCTTCGTAGAATATGTGGGAGCCAATATGAGCATCCAGGTTCCGCTATTGGTTATTGACCGGAGAGGTGTCTCCGTCATGTCTACATAGTTCTCGAACCCGTAGGGTCCGCACGCTTAACGTTACGATGACGGTTATATTATGATTTTATGTGTTTTGATGTACCGAAGGAGTTCGGAGTCCCGGATGAGATCGGGGACATGACGAGGAGTCTCGAAATGTCCGAGACATAAAGATCGATATATTGGACGACTATATTCGGACATCAGAAAGGTTCCGAGTGATTCGGGTATTTTTCGGAGTACCGGAGAGTTACGGGAATTCGCCGGGGAGTATATGGGCCTTATTGGGCTTTAGGGGAAAGAGAGAGGAGAGGCTGCGCGCCCACCAAGGCCTAGTCCGAATTAGACTAGGGGGAGGGGCTGCGCCCCCTCCTTCCTTCTCTTCTCTCTTCCCTTTTCTTGACTCCTACTCCTACTACTTGGAAGGGGGGAATCCTACTCCCGGTGGGAGTAGGACTCCTCCAGGGCGCGCCATAGGGGCCGGCCCTCTCCCCCTCCTCCACTCCTTTATATACGTGGCCAGGGGGCACCCCATAGACACAATAATTGATTTGATCTTTTAGCCGTGTGCGGTGCCCCCCTCCACCATAGTCCACCTCGATAATACTGTAGCGGTGCTTAGGCGAAGCCCTGCGTCGGTAGAACATCATCATCGTCACCACGCCGTCGTGCTGACGAAACTCTCCCTCAACACTCGGCTGGATCGGAGTTTGAGGGACGTCATCGGGCTGAACGTGTGCTGAACTCGGAGGTGCCGTGCGTTCGGTACTTGATCGGTCGGATCGTGAAGACGTACGACTACATCAACCGCGTTGTGCTAACACTTCCGCTTTCGGCCTACGAGGGTACGTGGACAACACTCTCCCCTCTTGTTGCTATGCATCATCATGATCTTGCGTGTGCGTAGGAATTTTTTTGAAATTACTATGTTCCCCAACAGTGGCATCCGAGCCTGGTTTTATGCGTAGATGTCATATGCACGAGTAGAACACAAGTGAGTTGTGGGCGATATAAGTCATACTGCTTACCAGCATGTCATACTTTGGTTCGGCGGTATTGTTGGATGAAGCGGCCCGGACCGACATTACGCGTACGCTTACGCGAGACTGGTTCTACCGACGTGCTTTGCACACAGGTGGCTGGCGGGTGTCAATTTTTCCAACTTTAGTTGAACCGAGTGTGGCTACGCCCGGTCCTTGCGAAGGTTAAAACAGCACCAACTTGACAAACTATCGTTGTGGTTTTGATGCGTAGGTAAGAACGGTTCTTGCTAAGCCCGTAGCAGCCACGCAAAATTTGCAACAACAAAGTGGAGGACGCCTAACTTGTTTTTGCAGGGCATGTTGTGATGTGATATGGTCAAGACATGATGCTAAATTTTATTGTATGAGATGATCATGTTTTGTAACCGAGTTATCGGCAACTGGCAGGAGCCATATGGTTGTCGCTTTATTGTATGCAATGCAATCGCCCTGTAATGCTTTACTTTATCACTAAGCGCTAGCGATAGTCGTAGAAGCATAAGATTGGCGAGACGACAACGATACTACGATGGAGATCAAGGTGTCGCGCCGGTGACGATGGTGATCATGACGGTGAGATGGAGATCACAAGCACAAGATGATGATGGCCATATCATATCACTTATATTGATTGCATGTGATGTTTATCTTTTATGCATCTTATCTTGCTTTGATTGACGGTAGCATTATAAGATGATCCCTCACTAAATTTCAAGATAAAAGTGTTCTCCCTGAGTATGCACCGTTGCCAAAGTTCGTCGTGCCCAGACACCACGTGATGATCGGGTGTGATAAGCTCTACGTCCATCTACAACGTGTGCAAGCCAGTTTTGCACATGCAGAATACTCAGGTTAAACTTGACGAGCCTAGCATATGCAGATATGGCCCCAGAACACTAAGACCGAAAGGTCGAGCGTGAATCATATCGTACATATGATCAACATAATGATGTTCACCATTGAAAGCTACTCCATTTCACGTGATGATCGGTTATGGTTTAGTTAATTTGGATCACGTGATCACTTAGAGGATTAGAGGGATGTCTATCTAAGTGGGATTTCTTAAGTAATATGATTAATTGAACTTAAATTTATCATGAACTTAGTACCTGATAGTATCTTGGTTGTCTATGTTGATTGTAGATAGATGGCCCGTGCTGTTGTTCCGTTGAATTTTAATGCGTTCCTTGAGAAAGCAAAGTTGAAAGATGGTGGTAGCAATTACACGGACTGGGTCCGTAACTTGAGGATTATCCTCATTGCTGCACAGAAGAATTACGTCCTGGAAGCACCGCTAGGTGCCAAACCTGCTGCAGGAGCAACACCAGATGTTATGAACGTCTGGCAGAGCAAAGCTGATGACTACTCGATAGTTCAGTGTGCCATGCTTTACGGCTTAGAACCGGGACTTCAACGACGTTTTGAACGTCATGGACCATATGAGATGTTCCAGGAGTTGAAGTTAATATTTCAAGCAAATACCCGAGTTGAGAGATATGAACTCTCCAACAAGTTCTATAGGTAAAAGATGGAGGAGAATAGCTCAAGCAGTGAGCATGTGCTCAGATTGTCTGGGTACTAATCGCTTGAATCAAGTGGGAGTTAATCTTCCAGATAAAATAGTGTTTGACAGAATTCTCTAGTCACCATCACCAAGTTAGTAGAACTTCGTGATGAACTATAGTATGCAAGGGATGGATAAGACAATTCCCGAGCTCTTCGCAATGCTAAAGGCTGCGGAGGTAGAAATCAAGAAGGAGCATCAAGTGTTGATGGTCAATAAGACCACCAGTTTCAAGAAAAAGGGCAAAGGAAAGAAGAAGGGGAACTTCAAGAAGAACAACAAGCAAGTTGTTGCTCCAGAGAAGAAACCCAAGTCTGGACCTAAGCCTGAGACTAAGTGCTTCTACTGCAAGCAGACTGGTCACTGGAAGCGGAACTGCCCCAAGTATTTGGCGGATAAGAAGGATGGCAAGGTGAACAAAGGTATATGTGATATACATGTTATTGATGTGTACCTTACTAGAGCTCGCAGTAGCACCTGGGTATTTGATACTGGTTCTGTTGCTAATATTTGCAACTCAAAACAGGGACTATGGATTAAGCGAACACTGGCCAAGGACGAGGTGTCGATGCGCGTGGGAAACGGTTCCAAAGTCGATGTGATCGCCGTCGGCACGCTACCTCTACATCTACCTTCGGGATTAGTATTACACCTAAATAATTGTTATTTGGTGCCAGCGTTGAGCATGAACATTATATCTGGATCTTGTTTGATGCGAGACGGCTATTCATTTAAATCAGAGAATAATGGTTGTTCTATTTATATGAGTAATATCTTTTATGGTCATGCACCCTTGAAGAGTGGTCTATTTTTGATGAATCTCGATAGTAGTGATACACATATTCATAATGTTGAAGCCAAAAGATGCAGAGTTGATAATGATAGTGCAACTTATTTGTGGCAGTGCCGTTTAGGTCATATCGGTGTAAAGCGCATGAAGAAACTCCATAATGATGGACTTTTGGAACCACTTGATTATGAATCACTTGGTACTTGCGAACCGTGCCTCATGGGCAAGATGACTAAAATGCCGTTCTCCGGAACTATGGAGCGAGCAACAGATTTGTTGGAAATCAAAGATACAGATGTATGTGATCCGATGAATGTTGAGGCTCGCGGCGGGTATCGTTATTTTCTCACCTTCACAGATGATTTAAGCAGATATGGGTATATCTACTTGATGAAACATAAGTCTGAAACATTTGAAAAGTTCAAAGAATTTCAGAGTGAAGTGGAAAATCATCGTTACAAGAAAATAAAGTTTCTACGACTTGATCGTGGAGACAAATATTTGAGTTACGAGTTTGGTCTTCTATTGAAACAATGTGGAATAGTTTCACAAATTCGTGCCACCTGGAACACCACAACATAATGGTGTGTCCGAACGTCATAACCGTACTTTATTGGATATAGTGCAATCTATGATGTTTCTTACTGATTTACCACTATAGTTTTGGGGTTATGCATTAGAGACAGCTGCATTCACGTTAAAAAGGGCACCATCTAAATCCATTGAGATGACACCGTATGAACTGTGGTTTGGCAAAAAACCAAAGTTGTCGTTTCTTAAAGTTTGGGGTTGTGATACTTATAAGAAAAAGTTTCATCTGATAAGCTCAAACCCAACTCGGATAAATGTGTCTTCATAGGATACCCAAAGGAGACTGTTGGGTACACCTTCTATCACAGATCCGAAGGCAAGACATTCGTTGCTAAGAATGGATCCTTTCTAGAGAAGGAGTTTCTCTTGAAAGAAGCGAGTGGGAGGAAAGTAGAACTTGATGAGCTAACTGTACCTGCTCCCTTATTGGAAAGTAGTTCATCACAGAAACCGGTTCCTGTGACGCCTACAGCAATTAGTGAGGAAGTTAATGATGATGATCATGGAACTTCAGATCAAGTTGTTACTGAACCTCGTAGGTCAACCAGAGTAAGATCCGCACCAGAGTGATACGATAATCCTGTTCTGGAGGTTATGTTACTAGACCATGACGAACCTACGAACTATGAAGAAGCGATGGTGAGCCCAGATTCCGCAATATGGCTTGAGGCCATGAAATCTGAGATGGGATCCATGTATGAGAACAAAGTGTGGACTTTGGTTGACTTTCCCGATGATCGACAAGCCATAGAAAATAAATGGATCTTCAAGAGGAAGACGGACGCTGATAGTAGTGTTACTATCTACAAAGCTAGACTTGTCGAAAAAGGACAAAGTTCAAGGTGTTGACTACGATGAGATTTTCTCACTCATAGCGATGCTTGAGTCTGTCTGAATCATGTTAGCAAATTGCCACATTTTATGAAATCTGGCAAATGGATGTCAAAACTACATTCCTTAATGGATTTCTTAAAGAAGAGTTGTATCTGATGCAACCAGAAGGTTTTGTCAATCCAAAAGATACTAACAAAGTGTGTGAGCACCACTGATCCATTTATGGACTGGTGCAAGCATCTCGGAGTTGGAATATATGCTTTGATGAGTTGATCAAAGCATATAGTTTTATACAGACTTGTGGTGAAGCCTGTATTTACAAGAAAGTGAGTGGGAGCACTACAGCCTTTCTGATAAGTATATGTGAATGACATATTGTTGATCAAAAATAATGTAGAATTTTTTGGAAAGCATAAAGGAGTTTTTGAAAGGAGTTTTTTCAAAGAAAGACCTCAGTGAAGCTGCTTACATATTGAGCATCAAGATCTATAGAGATAGATCAAGACGCTTGATAAGTTTTTTCAATGAGTACATACCTTCACAAGATTTTGAAGTAGTTCAAAATGGAACAGTCAAAGAAAGAGTTCTTGCCTGTGTTACAAGGTGTGAAATTGAGTAAGACTCAAAGCCCGACCACGACAGAAGATAGAAAGAGAATGAAAGTCATTCCCTATGCCTCAGCCATAGGTTCTATAAAGTATGCCATGCTGTGGACCAGATCTATTGTATACCCTACACTGAGTTTGGCAAGGGAGTACAATAGTGATCTAGGAGTAGATCACTGGACAGCGGTCAAAATTATCCTTAGTGGAATAAGGATATGTTTCTCGAATATGGAGGTGACAAAAGGTTCATCGTAAAGGGTTACGTCGATGCAAGTTTTGACACTGATCCAGATAACTCTAAGTCTCAATCTGGATACATATTGAAAGTGGGAGCAATTACCTTGAGTAGCTCCGTGCAGAGCATTGTTGACATGGAAATTTGCAAAATACATACGGATCTGAATGTTACAGACCCGTTGACTAAACTTCTCTCACAAGCAAATATGATCACACCTTAGTACTCTTTGGATGTTAATCACATAGCGATGTGAACTAGATTATTGACTCTAGTAAACCCTTAGGGTATTGGTCACATGATGATGTGAACTATGGGTGGTAATCACATGGTGATGTGAATTATTGGTGTTAAATCACATGGCGATGTGAACTAGATTATTGACTCTAGTGCAAGTGGGAGACTGAAGGAAATATGCCCTAGAGGCAATAAAAAACTTATTATTTATTTCCTTATTTCTTGATAAATGTTTATTATTCATGCTAGAATTGTATTAAGCGGAAACATAATACATGTGTGAATACATAGACAAACATAGTGTCACTAGTATGCCTCTACTTGACTAGCTCGTTAATCAAAGATGGTTGAGTTTCCTAGCCATAGACATGAGTTGTCATTTGATTAACGGGATCACATCATTAGGAGAATGATGTGATTGACTTGACCCATTCCGTTAGCTTAGCACTTGATCGTTTAGTATGTTGCTATTGCTTTCTCCATGACTTATACATGTTCCTATGACTATGAGATTATGCAACTCCCGTTTACTAAAGGAACACTTTGTGTGCTACCAAACGTCACAACGTAACTGGGTGATTATAAAGGTGCTTTACAGGTGTCTCCGAAGGTACTTGTTGGGTTGGCGTATTTCGAGATTAGGATTTGTCACTCCGATTGTCGGAGAGGTATCTCTGGGCCCACTCGGTAATGCACATCACTATAAGCCTTGCAAGCATTGTAACTAATGAGTTAGTTGCGGGATGATGTGTTACGGAACAAGTAAAGAGACTTGCTGGTAACGAGATTGAACTAGGTATTGAGATACCGACGATCGAATCTCGGGCAAGTAACATGCCGATGACAAAGGGAACAACGTATGTTGTTATGCGGTTTGTGAAGGAAATATGCCCTAGAGGCAATAATAAAGTATTATTTATTTACTTATATCATGATAAATGTTTATTATTCATGCTAGAATTGTATTAACCGGAAACATAATACATGTGTGAATACATAAACAAACAGAGTGTCACTAGTATGCCTCTACTTGACTAGCTCGTTAATCAAAGATGGTTATGTTTCCTAGCCATAGACATGAGTTGTCATTTGATTAACGGGATCACTTCATTAGGAGAATGACGTGATTGACTTGACCCATTCCGTTAGCTTAGCACTCGATCGTTTAGTATGTTGCTATTGCTTTCTTCATGACTTATACATGTTCCTATGACTATGAGATTATGCAACTCCCGTTTACCGGAGGAACACTTTGTGTGCTATCAAACGTCACAACGTAACTGGGTGATTATAAAGGTGCTCTACAGGTGCTTCCAAAGGTACTTGTTGGGTTGGCGTATTTCGAGATTAGGATTTGTCACTCCGATTGTCGGAGAGGTATCTCTAGGCCCACTCAGTAATGCACATCACTACAAGCCTTGCAAGCATTGTAACTAATGAGTTAGTTGCGGGATGATGTATTACGGAACGAGTAAAGAGACTTGCCGGTAACGAGATTGAACTAGGTATCGAGATACCGACGATCGAATCTCGGGCAAGTAACATACCGATGACAAAGGGAACAACGTATGTTGTTATGCGGTCTGACCGATAAAGATCTTCGTAGAATATGTGGGAGCCAATATGAGCATCCAGGTTCCGCTATTGGTTATTGACCGGAGAGGTGTCTCCGTCATGTCTACATAGTTCTAGAACCCGTAGTGTCCGCACGCTTAACGTTACGATGACGGTTATATTATGAGTTTATGTGTTTTGATGTACCGAAGGAGTTCGGAGTCCCGGATGAGATCGGGGACATGACGAGGAGTCTCGAAATGGCCGAGACATAAAGATCGATATATTGGACGACTATATTCGGACTTCGGAAAGGTTCCGAGTGATTCGGGTATTTTTCGGAGTACCAGAGAGTTACGGGAATTCGTATTGGGCCTTAATGGGCCATACGGGAAAGGAGAGAAAGTCCCCAAAGGGAGGCCGCACCCCTCCCCATGGACTAGTCCGAATTGGACTAGGGAGGAGGGGCGCCCCCTTCCTTCTTTCTCCTTCTCCCTTCCCTTTTCCTACTCCAACAAGGAAAGGAGGAGTCCTACTCCCGGTGGGAGTAGGACTCCCCCCTTGGCGCGCCCTCCTCCTTGGCCGGCGGCCTTCCCCTTGCTCCTTTATATACGGGGGCAAGGGGGCACCCCATAGACACAACAATTGATCTACGATCTTTTAGCCGTGTGCGGTGCCCCCCTCCACCATATTACACCTCGATAATATCGTTGCGGAGCTTAGGAGAAGCCCTGCGTCGGTAGAACATCATCATCGTCACCACGCCGTCGTGCTGACGAAACTCTCCCTCAACACTCGGCTGGATCGGAGTTCGAGGGACGTCATCGAGCTGAACGTGTGCTCAACTCGGAGGTGTCGTGCGTTCGGTACTTGATCAGTCGGATCGTGAAGACGTACGACTACATCAACCGCGTTGTGATAACGCTTCCGCTTTCGGTCTACGAGGGTACGTGGACAACACTCTCCCCTCTCGTTGCTATGCATCACCATGATCTTGCGTGTGCGTAGGAATTTTTTTGAAATTACTACGTTCCCCAACAGTTTGACCGATAAAGATCTTCGTAGAATATGTAGGAGCCAATCTGAGCATCCAGGTTCCGCTATTGCTTATTGACCGGAGACATGTCTCGGTCATGTCTACATAGTTCTCGAACCCGTAGGGTCCGCAAGCTTAACGTTCGGTGACGATTTGTATTATGAGTTTATGTGTTTTGATGTACGAAGGTAGTTCAGAGTCCCGGATGAGATCGGGGACATGACGAGGAGTCTCGAAATGGTCGAGATGTAAAGATCGATATATTGGGCGACTATATTCGGACATCGGAAAGGTTCCGAGTGATTCGGGTATTTTTCGGAGTACCGGAGAGTTACGGGAATTCACCGGGGAGTATATGGGCCTTATTGGGCTTTAGGGGAAAGAGAGAGCAGAGGCTACGCCCCCCCAAGGCCTAGTCTGAATTGGACTAGGGGAAGGGGCTGCGCCCCCTCCTTCCTTCTCTTCTCTCTTCCCTTTTGTTGACTCCTACTCGTACTACTTGGAAGGGGGGGGAATCCTACTCCCGGTGGGAGTAGGACTCCTCCAGGGCGCGCCATAGGGGCCGGCCCTCTCCCCCCTCCTCCACTCCTTTATATACGTGGCTAGGAGGCACCCCATAGACACAACAATTGATTTGATCTTTTAGTCGTGTGCGGTGCCCCCTCCACCATAGTCCACCTCGATAATACTGTAGCGGTGCTTAGGCGAAGCCCTGCGTCGGTAGAACATCATCATCGTTAGCACGCCGTCGTGCTGACGAAACTCTCCCTCAACACTCGGCTGGATCGGAGTTCGAGGGACGTCATCAGGCTGAACGTGTGCTGAACTCGGAGGTGTCGTGCGTTTGGTACTTGATCGGTCGGATCGTGAAGACGTACGACTACATCAACCGCGTTGTGCTAACACTTCCGCTTTCGGTCTACGAGGGTACGTGGACAACACTCTCCCCTCTCGTTGCTATGCATCACCATGATCTTGCGTGTGCGTAGGAATTTTTTTGAATTTACTACGTTCCCCAACAAATCCGGGACGCGGAATGAGTAAAGCAGAAGGATGGGGACTTACCCATCTGGGAGGATTATACATAGAATATCCATCTCTGCGATTGATGCGAAGAAATTCCTCTTCCTCCCCTTGAACAGCTCGGCCAGTATTTTGGCCAGAGCGGCGGGGGTACCCGGACCTTTTCGGCCGCAGCGGGAGGTGTCGTCCTCCCCGTTGTAGTGCCACATTGGGAGCCCTCTGTATCGAAGCGGCTGAACCCCTCATGTTATGGAGGTCGCCATTACCTCGACCATTGTTAATCCGGACTGGACGAGCGTCTTTATCTCGCTCAAGAGTTGACGAACCTCCGCACTATCGTCCTCCTGAAGGCTCCGAGGGCGCCAACTGTGGCGTTTCTCTAGTGGAACGCTTGCAAACTCGGGGAGACCCTTTCGAACTGGGTCAGGAAGTGCAACGTCCTCGATGTTGAACCATTGAGAAGGCCATTCTTCAGATGCCTTCCTTGGTGTGCCGGACGGGTATCCAGTATCGGCGATGCGCCACACTTCGGCTTGGCCCACTTCAAATATTGACCCCTCATGGTTACGTGGGACAAGACAGAACAATTTTCTCCATAGTTCAAAATGGGCTTCAACACCCAGAAATAGCTCGCATAAAGCAACATAGACTGCGATGTGTAGGATAGAGGCGGGGGTGAAGTTATGTAGCTGAAGGCCATAATATTCCAGAAGCCCTCGGTGGAATGGATGGACTGGAAATCCGACGCCTCTTATCAGATAGGGGACGAAGCACACTCGCTCCCCACGGACGGATTAGGGAAGTCCTCCGCCTGAGTCACACCACTGAAGGAAGCCAGCCCTGCTCGAACAAGGACCAGATCCGCGGGAGGAAGAAATCCCTGCGTTTGCAACTTTGCTAACTGACTATGAGACACAAAGCACTTCTCCCACTCGCTTTTCTTTGAGCAGGAGCGGGAGGAGGAACCGGGGATGCTAGCCATGCTGGAATGGTTTTCTCCTAGCAGTCTCCGGGGATCTTCTCGGTGTGGTGTCGCACGGATCTGAGATCCAATATCTTTAATAGGCGCGCTCCCTTGCATGGACGGGGTGTTATTTGCAAAAATACCCTGACTTTCCGCATTCGCTCGACACGTGGAAGGCGAAGTTATTAGCGCGCAGAAGCCGAGGGGAACAATATTGTGTCAACAGCCGAATACATTACTTGGAGAAGGGAACCCGCCTTGCAATGCCGAAGACAATCCGAAACGCCGAACACCTCGTCATTGAAGCCTGGTTCGGGGGCTACTGAGGGAATCCTGGACTAAGGGGTCCTCGTGTTGGAAATATGCCCTGGAGGCAATAATAAATGGTTATTATTATATTTCTTTGTTCATGGTAATTGTCTATTATTCATGCTATAATTGTATTGTCCGGAAATCGTAATACATGTGTGAATACATAGACCACAACCTGTCCCTAGTAAGCCTCTAGTTGACTAGCTCGTTGATCAACAGATAGTCATGGTTTCCTGACTATGGACATTGGATGTCATTGATAACGGGATCACATCATTAGGAGAATGATGTGATGGACAAGACCCAATCTTAAGCATAGCATAAAAGATCGTGTAGTTTCGTTTGCTAGAGCTTTTCCAATGTCAAGTATCTTTTCCTTAGACCATGAGATCGTGCAACTCCCGGATACCGTAGGAGTGCTTTGGGTGTGCCAAACGTCACAACGTAACTGGGTGACTATAAAGGTGCATTACGGGTATCTCCGAAAGTGTCTGTTGGGTTGGCACGGATCGAGACTGGGATTTGTCACTCCGTGTGACGGAGAGGTATCTCTGGGCCCACTCGGTAATGCATCATCATAATGAGCTCAATGTGACTAAGGCGTTAGTCACGGGATCATGCATTGCGGTACGAGTAAAGAGACTTGCCGGTAACGAGATTGAACAAGGTATTGGGATACCGACGATCGAATCTCGGGCAAGTAACATACCGATTGACAAAGGGAATTGCATACGGATTGATTGAATCCTCGACACCGTGGTTCATCCGATGAGATCATCATGGAACATGTGGGAGCCAACATGGGTATCCAGATCCCGCTGTTGGTTATTGACCGGAGAGGCCTCTCGGTCATGTCTGCATGTCTCCCGAACCCGTAGGGTCTACACACTTAAGGTCCGGTGACGCTAGGGTTGTAGAGATATATGTATGCGGAAACCCGAAAGTTGTTCGGAGTCCCGGATGAGATCCCGGACATCACGAGAGGTTCCGGAATGGTTCGGAGGTGAAGAATTATATATAGGAAGTCAAGTTTCGGCCACCGGGAAAGTTTCGGGGGTTACCGGTATTGTATCGGGACCACCGGAAGGGTCCCGGGGGTCCACCGGGTGGGGCCACCTATCCCGGAGGGCCCTGTGGGCTGAAAGTGTAAGGGAACCAGCCCTTAGTGGGCTGGGGCGCCCCCCTTGGGCCTCCCCCCATGCGCCTAGGGTTGGGAACCCTAGGGGGGGAGCTTTCCCCTTGCCTTGAGGGGCAAGGCACCCCTTCTCCCCCACTTGGCCGCCGCCCCCCTTGGAGATCTGATCTCCCAAGGGCTGCCCCCCCAGGGGTCCTATAAATAGTGGGGGGGGGGAGGGAGGGTAGCATACTACAGCCTTGGGCGCCTCCCTCCTCCCCTGCAACACCTCTCTCTCTCTCTCTCTCTCGCAGAAGCTTGGCGAAGCCCTGCCGGAGACCCGCTACATCCACCACCACGCCGTCGTGCTGTTGGATCTCCATTAACCTCTCCTCCCCCCTTGCTGGATCAAGAAGGAGGAGACGTCGCTGCACCGTACGTGTGTTGAACGCGGAGGTGCCGTCCGTTCGGCACTCGGTCATCGGTGATTTGGATCACGGCGAGTACGACTCCGTCATCCACGTTCATTGGAACGCTTCCGCTCGCGATCTACAAGGGTATGTAGATGCACTCCTTTCCCCTCGTTGCTAGTAGACTCCATAGATGCATCTTGGTGAGCGTAGGAAAATTTTAAAATTATGCTACGATTCCCAACAGTGGCATCATGAGCCAGGTCTATGCGTAGTTACTATGCACGAGTAGAACACAAAGTAGTTGTGGGCGTTGAGTTTGCCAATTCTTCTTGCCGCTACTAGTCTTTTCTTGTTTCGGCGGCATTGTAGGATGAAGCGGCCCGGACCGACCTTACACGTACGCTTACGTGAGACAGGTTCCACCGACTGACATGCACTAGATGCATAAGGTGGCTAGCGGGTGTCTGTCTCTCCTACTTTAGTCGGAACGGATTCGATGAAAAGGGTCCTTATGAAGGGTAAATAGAAATTGGCAAATCACGTTGTGGTCATACGTAGGTAAGAAACGTTCTTGCTAGAAACCTACAAACCACGTAAAAACTTGCAACAACAATTAGAGGACGTCTAACTTGTTTTTGCAGCAAGTGCTATGTGATGTGATATGGCCAGAAGATGTGATGAATGATATATGTGATGTATGAGATTGATCATATTATTGTAATAGGAATCACGACTTGCATGTCGATGAGTATGACAACCGGCAGGAGCCATAGGAGTTGTCTTTATTATTTTGTATGACCTGCGTGTCATTGAATAACGCCATGTAAATTACTTTACTTTATTGCTAAACGCGTTAGCCATAGAAGTAGAAGTAATCGTTGGCGTGACGACTTCATGAAGACACAATGATGGAGATCATGGTGTCATGCCGGTGACGAAGATGATCATGGTGCCCCGAAGATGGAGATCAAAGGAGCATGATGACATTGGCCATATCATGTCACTATTTGATTGCATGTGATGTTTATCATGTTTTTGCATCTTATTTGCTTAGAACGACGGTAGCAAGTAGGATGATCCCTTATAATAATTTCAAGAAAGTGTTCACCCTAACTGTGCACCGTTGCGAAGGTTCGTTGTTTCGAAGCACCACGTGATGATCGGGTGTGATAGATTCTAACGTTCGAATACAACGGGTGTTGACGAGCCTAGCATGTACAGACATGGCCTCGGAACACACGCAATACACTTAGGTTGACTTGACGAGCCTAGCATGCACAGACATGGCCTCGGAACACGGAGGACCGAAAGGTTGAGCATGAGTCGTATAGAAGATACGATCAACATGGAGATGTTCACCGATCTTGACTAGTCCGTCTCACGTGATGATCGGACACGGACTAGTTAAGCTCGGATCATGTTTCACTTAGATGACGAGAGGGATGTCTATCTGAGTGGGAGTTCATTAAATAATTTGATTAGATGAACTCAATTATCATGAACTTAGTCTAAAATCTTTACACTATGTCTTGTAGATCAAATGGCCAACGTTGTCCTTAATTTCAACGCGTTCCTAGAGAAAACCAAGCTGAAAGATGATGGCAGCAACTATATGGACTGGGTCCGGAACCTGAGGCTCATCCTCATAGTAGCCAAGAAAGATTATGTCTTAGAAGCACCGCTAGGTGATGCACCAATCCCACAGAACCAAGACGTTATGAATGCTTGGCAATCACGTGCTGATGATTAATCCCTCGTTCAGTGCGGCATGCTTTACAGCTTAGAACCGGGTCTCCAAAAGCGTTTTGAGAAACATGGAGCATATGAGATGTTCGAGGAGCTGAAACTGGTTTTTCAAGCTCATGCCCGGGTTGAGAGATATGATGTCTCCGACAAGTTCTTCAGCTGTAAAATGGAGGAGAACAGTTCTGTTAGTGAGCACATACTCAGAATGTCTAGGTTGCACAACCGCTTGTCTCAGCTGGGAGTTAATCTCCCGGATGACGCGGTCATTGACAGAATCCTCCAGTCGCTTCCACCAAGCTACAAGAGCTTTGTGATGAACTACAATATGCAGGGGATGGAAAAGACCATTCCCGAGGAATATTCAATGCTGAAATCAGCGGAAGGGGAGATCAGAAAAGAACATCAAGTGTTGATGGTGAATAAAACCACCAAGTTCAAGAAGGGCAAGGGTAAGAAGAACTTCAAAAAGGACGGCAAGGGAGTTGCCGCGCCTGGTAAACCAGTTACTGGGAAGAAGTCAAAGAATGGACCCAAGCCCGGGACTGAGTGCTTTTATTGCAAGGGAAGTGGTCACTGGAAGCGGAACTGCCCCAAATATTTAGCGGACAAGAAGAAGGCCGGCAACACCCAAGGTATATGTGATATAGAAGTAATTGATGTGTACCTTACCAGTACTCGTAGTAGCTCCTGGGTATTTGATACCGGTGCGGTTGCTCATATTGTAACTCAAAGCAGGAACTACGGAATAAACGGAGACTGGCAAAGGACGAGGTGACGATGCGCGTTGGGAATGGTTCCAAGGTCGATGTGATCGCCGTCGGCACGCTACCTCTGCATCTACCCACGGGATTAGTTTCAAACCTCAATAATTGTTATTTAGTGCCAGCTTTGAGCATGAACATTGTATCTGGATCTCGTTTAATTCGAGATGGCTACTCATTTAAATCCGAGAATAATGGTTGTTCTATTTATTTGAGAGATATGTTTTATGGTCATGCCCCGCTGGTCAATGGTTTATTTTTGATGAATCTCGAACGTGATGTTACACATGTTCATAGTGTGAATACCAAAAGATGTAAAGTTGATAACGATAGTCCCACATACTTGTGGCACTGCCGCCTTGGTCACATTGGTGTCAAGCGCATGAAGAAGCTCCATGCAGATGGACTTTTGGAGTCTCTTGATTACGAATCATTTGACACGTGCGAACCATGCCTCATGGGTAAGATGACCAAGACTCCGTTCTCCGGAACAATGGAGCGAGCAACCAACTTATTGGAAATCATACATACCGATGTGTGTGGTCCAATGAGTGTTGAGGCTTGCGGAGGATATCGTTATGTTCTCACTCTCACTGATGATTTAAGTAGATATGGGTATGTCTACCTGATGAAACACAAGTCTGAAACCTTTGTAAAGTTCAAGGAATTTCAGAGTGAAGTTGAGAATCAACGTGACAGGAAAATAAAATTCTTACGATCAGATCGTGGTGGAGAATATTTAAGTCACGAATTTGGTACACACTTAAGGAAATGTGGAATAGTTTCACAACTCACGCCGCCTAGAACACCTCAGAGAAATGGTGTGTCCGAACGTCGTAATCGCACTCTATTGGATATGGTGCGATCTATGATGTCTCTTACCGATTTACCGCTCTCATTTTGGGGTTATGCTTTAGAGACTATCGCATTCACTTTAAATAGGGCACCGTCTAAATCCGTTGAGACGACACCGTATGAATTATGGTTTGGGAAGAAACCTAAGCTGTCGTTTCTAAAAGTTTGGGGATGCGATGCTTATGTCAAGAAACTTCAACCTGAAAAGCTCGAACCCAAATCGGAAAAATGCGTCTTCATAGGATACCCTAAGGAAACTATTGGGTATACCTTCTACCTCAGATCCGAAGGCAAGATCTTCGTTGCCAAGAACGGGTCCTTTCTAGAGAAGGAGTTTCTCTCGAAAGAATTGAGTGGGAGGAAAGTGGAACTTGATGAGGTGATAGTCACCCCTTCCGAACCGGAAAGTAGCGCAGCGCGGGAAAATGTTCCTGTGGTGCCTACACCGACTGGGGAGGAAGTTATTGATGATGATCATGAAGCTTCAGATCAAGTTACTGAACTTCGTAGGTCCACAAGGACACGTTCCGCACCAGAGTGGTACGACAACCCTGTCCTGGAAATCATGTTGTTAGACAACGGTGAACCTTCGAACTATGAAGAAGCGATGGCGGGCCCGGATTCCGACAAATGGCTAGAAGCCATGAAATCCGAGATAGAATCCATGTATGAAAACAAAGTATGGACTTTGACTGACTTGCCCGTTGAGCGGCGAGCCATAGAAAACAAATGGATCTTTAAGAAGAAAACGGACGCAGATGGTAATGTGACCATCTACAAAGCTCGACTTGTCGCTAAGGGTTATCGACAAGTTCAAGGGGTTGACTACGATGAGACTTTCTCACCCGTAGCGAAGCTGAAGTCCGTCCGAATCATGTTAGCAATTGCCGCATACTATGATTATGAGATATGGCAGATGGACGTCAAAACGGCATTCCTTAACGGCTTCCTTAAGGAAGAGTTGTATATGATGCAGCCGGAAGGTTTTGTCGATCCTAAGAATGCTAACAAAGTATGCAAGCTCCAACGCTCAATCTATGGGCTGGTGCAAGCATCTCGGAGTTGGAACATTCGCTTTGATGAGATGATCAAAGCGTTTGGGTTTACACAGACTTATGGAGAAGCCTGTGTTTACAAGAAAGTGAGTGGGAGCTCTGTAGCATTTCTCATATTATATGTGGATGACATACTATTGATGGGAAATGATATAGAATTCTTGGAAAGTATAAAGGCCTATTTGAATAAGTGTTTTTCAATGAAGGACCTTGGAGAAGCTGCTTATATATTAGGCATCAAGATCTATAGAGATAGATCAAGACGCCTCATTGGTCTTTCACAGAGTACATACCTTGACAAGATATTGAAGAAGTTCAGTATGGATCAGTCCAAGAAGGGGTTCTTGCCTGTATTGCAAGGTGTGCAATTGAGCACGGCTCAATGCCCGACCACGACAGAAGATATAGAAGAGATGAGTGTCATCCCCTATGCCTCGGCCATAGGGTCTATTATGTATGCCATGCTGTGTACCAGACCTAATGTAAACCTTGCCGTAAGTTTGGTAGGAAGATACCAAAGTAATCCCGGCAAGGAACACTGGACAGCGGTCAAGAATATCCTGAAGTACCTGAAGAGGACTAAGGATATGTTTCTCGTTTATGGAGGTGACGAAGAGCTCGTCGTAAAGGGTTACGTCGACGCTAGCTTCGACACAGATCTGGATGACTCGAAGTCACAGACCGGATACGTGTATATTTTGAATGGAGGAGCAGTAAGCTGGTGCAGTTGCAAGCAAAGCGTCGTGGCGGGATCTACATGTGAAGCGGAGTACATGGCAGCCTCGGAGGCAGTACAGGAAGCAGTCTGGATGAAGGAGTTCATTACCGACCTAGGGGTGATTCCCAATGCGTCGGGCCCAATGACTCTCTTCTGTGACAACACTGGAGCTATTGCCCTTGCGAAGGAGCCCAGGTTTCACAGGAAGACCAGGCATATCAAGCGTCGCTTCAACTCCATTCGTGAAAGTGTTCAAAATGGAGACATAGATATTTGTAAAGTACATATGGACCTGAATATAGCAGATCCGTTGACTAAACCTCTCCCTAGGGCAAAACATGATCAACACCAGGACGCAATGGGTGTTCGATTCATCACAATGTAACTAGATTATTGACTCTAGTGCAAGTGGGAGACTGTTGGAAATATGCCCTAGAGGCAATAATAAATGGTTATTATTATATTTCTTTGTTCATGGTAATTGTCTATTATTCATGCTATAATTGTATTGTTGTGACGCCCCCGATTTGACCGTACACTAATCATGCACGCAAATGTGTACGACACAACTCTACAACATAAATAAGTCATACAAGCATCATAATACAAGCCAGGGGCCTCGAGGGCTCGAATACAAGTGCTCGATCATAGACGAGTCAGCGGAAGCAACAATATCTGAGTACAGACATAAGTTAAACAAGTTTGCCTTAAGAAGGCTAGCACAAAAGTAGCAACGATCGAAAAGGAAGGCCTCCTGCCTGGGACCTCCTAACTACTCCTCGAAGCCGAACTCCATGTAGAATCATCCTCGGGATCTCTAGCTCCTGGACTCCAGCATCTGGTTGCGGCAATCAGGTATAGAAAGGGGAAAAGAGGGAGAAAAGCAACCGTGAGTACTCATCCAAAGTACTCGCAAGAAAGGAGCTACACTACATATGCATGGGTATATGTGTAAAGGGCCATATCAGTGGACTGAACTGCAGAATGCCAGAATAAGAGGGGGGATAGCTAATCCTGTCGAAGACTACGCTTCTGGCCATCTCCATCTTGCAGCATGTAGAAGAGAGTAGATTGAAGTCCTCCAAGTAGCATCGCATAGCATAATCCTACTCGGGATCCCCTCCTCGTCGCCCTGTTAGAGAGCGATCACCGGGTTGTATCTGGCACTTGGAAGGGTGTATTTTATTCAGTATCCAGTTCTAGTTGTCATAAGGTCAAGGTACAACTCCGGGTCGTCCTTTTACCGAGGGACACGGCTATTCGAATAGATAAACTTCCCTGCAGGGGTGCACCACATAACCCAACACGCTCGATCCCATTTGGCCGGACACACTTTTCTGGGTCATGCCCGGCCTCGTAAGATCAACACGTCGCAGCCCCACCTAGGCCCAACAGAGAGGTCAGCACGCCGGTCTAATCCTAAGCGCGCAGGGGTCTAGGCCCATCGCCCTATGCACACCTGCACGTTGCGAACGCGGCCGCGAGCAGACCTAGCAACCCACACGATCACAGCAGTTACGTCAAAGCGGTCCAACACGGCGCGCGCCACTCAGTCGCTGACGTCACGAAGGCTTCGGCTGATACCACGACGCCGGGATACCCATACCTACTCCCGCGTAGATGGCTAGTGCGTATAGACCAAATGGCCAGACTCAGATCAAATACCCAGAACTCGTTAAGCGTGTTATTTATCCGCGAACGCCGACCAGGGCCAGGCCCACCTCTCTCCTAGGTGGTCTCAACCTGCCCTGTCGCTCCGCCATAAAGTAACAGTCGGGGGCCGTCAGGAACCCAGGCCCACCTCTACCGGGGTGGAGCCACCTGTCCTTTCAGCCCCCTCATCAGAATCACTTGCGGGTACTCAACGAGCCGACCCGACTTTAATCACCACATGTGTCATGTATATAATGTATATAGTATATACCCGTGATCACCTCCCGAAGTGATCACGGCCCAGTAGTATAGCATGGCAGACGGACAAGAGTGTAGGGCCACTGATGGAACACTAGCATCCTATACTAAGCAGTAGGATAGCAGGTAAGGGTAACAACTGTAGCAACAATGTCAGGCTATGCATCAGGATAGGATTAACGGAAAGCAGTAACATGCTACACTACTCTAATGGAAGCAGTATAGAGAAGACTAGGCGATATCTGGTGATCAAGGGGGGGCTTGCCTGGTTGCTCAGACAAGAGAGAGGGGTCGTCGGTGACGTAGTCGACCACAGGGGCATCAGCATCGTCACGGGGTCTACCGAAGAGGAGAGGGGGGGAGAAACAGTAAATACATAGTAAGCAAGTACATAACAGGACAACAGGCAGAGCTAGACGTGTTCTAACGCGGTATGAGGTGATACCGGTGAAGGGGGAGACATCCGGGAAAGTATCCCCGGTGTTTCGCGTTTTCGGACAGATGAACCGGAGGTGAAACGTTACAGGTTTGCTATGCTACGGATGTGTGGCGGACGAACGGGCTGCGTATCCGGATTTGTCTCGTCGTTCTGAGCAACTTTCATGTAGAAAGTATTTTCATCTGAGCTACGGTTTAAAAGATATGATTTTCTAAAGATTTACTAATTTCTGGAATTTAATTAATCATTTAATTTAGTTCGAAATTGGATTTATGACATCAGCATGATGTCATGCTGACATCAGCAGTCAACTGGGGTTGACTAAGTCAAACTGACACGTGGGTCCAGTGGGACCCACCTGTCATTCTCTGTTTAGGTTAATTAGGGTTTAGCTAATTAATTACTGTTTAATTAAATTAACTAATTAATTAGATTAATTTAAACATGGTTAATTAACTTAATTAATTAATTACTTCTATTTTTATTTTTATTTTCTTTATTTATTAATCTTTATTAATTAAGTTATTATTATTATTATTATTATTATTTATATATATATTTTTTAATTCCCTTTTTTTTAAACGTTCAGGGGCGTGGGCCCTTGTGTCATTGGCCCAAAGGCCATAGCAGGCATGGGCGCTAACGGGCATAGCCCCGAACGGGCGCTGGCCCGCGGGGGCGCACCCGACGGGGCGGCTGGCGGGCGTGGGCGCCGGTGTGCCGGCGAGCTGGGCGCGCGGGGTGGCGAACGGCGGGGAGCTCCGGTGGAGCAGCGGCAGGGCCATCGTGGGGGGGGGGAAGCGGGGCGACGGTGCGGGGGGGGGGGGGGTGAGCGCCGGAGGCGGACGCGTGCACGGCGGTAGGTGAGCGACGAGAGCGGGGCAGCCAGAAGAGGGCGCGACTGGGTTAGCGGGGAGGCGCGGGCGCGCGTCTGCGCACAGGGCGACGACGGCCGCGGTGCGGGCGCGGTGAGCACGGACGCGCGCGTGCGGGCGCGTGGTGAGCGCGAGCGCGGACCGGATCCGATGACGGGGAGAGAAGAGGCGGGCGGACGAGGCTCACGGCGGGGAACGTAGGGCACAGGGCAGCGGGCTCGGGGAAGCTCGGGGTGGCCGGCGTCGGTGGCGGCGTGCGGCGGCCCGAGGAGGAAGCCCAGCACGGGGCGGCGTCGTGGGGGCGTCGGGGAGGCGCGAGATCCCGCCATGTCTTGGGCGAGGACAGCGGCGCAAGGACGGAGGAGTCCGGCGAGGAGGCGCGGTCGAGGCGGAGGTCAGCTCCGGGCAGCGGCGATCCGTTGACGGGGCCACGGGTGGTGGCTCGGGCCGGGGTTGTCGAGGCCGACACGGGGAGGCGAGGTGGCGGAGGAGGTGGTCGAGGTCCGGCGAAGGGCAGCACCAGCGTCGGGGCGCGGGGAAGGGTGGGTCGACGTGGGCGTCGAGGCGATGGGGGCGTCCGGCGACTAAGGGCGAGGCGGCGGCGTCGCGGTCGTTGCCCCGATCCAGATGGGATCGGGGAGTGGGGGAGCGATGGAGTGGGGAGGTGGAGGTTGTCGGTGGGGAGTGGGGGGGCTGGAGTGGATAAGGGGACGGCTAGTGGGCCGGTTTGGGCCGGCCGGTTAGCTGGGCTGGGAGGCCCAGTGGGGGGGGGGTGTCTTTTCCTTTTTTGGTTTTTTTATTGTCTTCTGTTTTTTCTGTTGGTGTTTTCTTTTATTTATTTTCCTTTGCTGTTTTATTTTATTTCTTTAATAGTTATAGTTTTATAATAAGTTAAAGCCCACACCTAAATCGGAGTTGTAAAAAGTTTTTAGTGACTAAATAAACTAGTTTAATATTTGTTTATATTTAATAACACTTATATAATTGTTTTTGCTACTGTTTTATTCATCTCATAGTATTTAAACATTTTATAAAGGTGTGGTTTCTCCACCATAATTATCTGTGCAATATTTGGTTCACTCCGAACATTTTTGTTTCAATGTTTGAAATTTTTTGTTGCTTGCGATATTTTGAATTGATTTTTGAATCGGTTTTGAACTAACGAAGGATTATAAACAGTAACGGAGGTGACGTGGCATCATTAGCAGAGTTTTACTGTAGCTTGATTATCCGGGCGTCACAATTGTCCGGAAATCGTAATACATGTGTGAATACATAGACCACAACCTGTCCCTAGTAAGCCTCTAGTTGACTAGCTCGTTGATCAACAAATAGTCATGGTTTCCTGACTATAGACATTGGATGTCATTGATAACGGGATCACATCATTAGGAGAATGATGTGATGGACAAGACCCAATCTTAAGCATAGCATAAAAGATCGTGTAGTTTCGTTTGCTAGAGCTTTTCCAATGTCAAGTATCTTTTCCTTAGACCATGAGATCGTGCAACTCCCGGATACCGTAGGAGTGCTTTGGGTGTGCCAAACGTCACAACATAACTGGGTGACTATAAAGGTGCATTACGGGTATCTCCGAAAGTGTCTGTTGGGTTGGCACGGATCGAGACTGGGATTTGTCACTCCGTGTGACGGAGAGGTATCTCTGGGCCCACTCGGTAATGCATCATCATAATGAGCTCAATGTGACTAAGGCGTTAGTCACGGGATCATGCATTGCGGTACGAGTAAAGAGACTTGCCGGTAACGAGATTGAACAAGGTATTGGGATACCGACGATCGAATCTCGGGCAAGTAACATACCGATTGACAAAGGGAATTGCATACGGATTGATTGAATCCTCGACACCGTGGTTCATCCGATGAGATCATCGTGGAACATGTGGGAGCCAACATGGGTATCCAGATCCCGCTGTTGGTTATTGACCGGAGAGGCGTCTCGGTCATGTCTGCATGTCTCCCGAACCCGTAGGGTCTACACACTTAAGGTCCGGTGACGCTAGGGTTGTAGAGATATATGTATGCGGAAACCCGAAAGTTGTTCGGAATCCCGGATGAGATCCCGGACGTCACGAGAGGTTCCGGAATGGTCCGGAGGTGAAGAATTATATATAGGAAGTCAAGTTTCGGCCACCGGGAAAGTTTCGGGGGTTACCGGTATTGTACCGGGACCACCGGAAGGGTCCCGGGGGTCCACCGGGTGGGGCCACCAATCCCGGAGGGCCCCGTGGGCTGAAAGTGGAAGGGAACCAGCCCTTAGTGGGCTGGGGCGCCCCCCTTGGTCCTCCCCCCATGCGCCTAGGGTTGGGAACCCTAGGGGGGAGCTTTCCCCTTGCCTTGGGGGGCAAGGCACCCCTTCCCCCCCCACTTGGCCGCCGCCCCCCTTGGAGATATGATCTCCCAAGGGCTGGCGCCCCCCAGGGGTCCTATAAATAGTGGGGGGGATGGAGGGCAGCATACTACAGCCTTGGGCGCCTCCCTCCTCCCCTGCAACACCTCTCTCTCTCTCGCAGAAGCTTGGCGAAGCCCTGCTGGAGACCCGCTACATCCACCACCACACCTCGTGCTGTTGGATCTCCATCAACCTCTCCTCCCCCCTTGCTGGATCAAGAAGGAGGAGACGTCGCTGCACCGTACGTGTGTTGAACGCGGAGGTGCCGTCCGTTCGGCACTCGGTCATCGGTGATTTGGATCACGGCGAGTACGACTCCGTCATCCACGTTCATTGGAACGCTTCCGCTCGCGATCTACAAGGGTATGTAGATGCACTCCTTTCCCCTCGTTGCTAGTAGACTCCATAGATGCATCTTGGTGAGCGTAGGAAAATTTTAAAATTATGCTACGATTCCCAACACCTCGGGCGTCCGGCCAGTTATCTGTTGGGCCGGACTGATGGGCTATGAAGACATGAAGACCGAAGACTATACCCGTGTCCGGATTGGACTCTACTTGGCGTGGAAGGCAAGCTAGTCGACCGATTATGAAGATTTCCTCCTATGTAACCGACTCCATGTAACCCTAGATCTCTCCGGTGTCTGTATAAACCGGAGGGCATAGTCCGGATAGGACAGATTCATTACCATATACTCATAGGCTAGACTTCTAGGGTTTAGCCATTACGATCTCGTGGTAGATCAACTCTTGTAACACTGATATTCATCAAGATCAATCAAGCAGGAAGTAGGGTATTACCTCCATAGAGAGGGCCCAAACCTGGGTAAACATTGTGTCCCCCGTCTCCTGTTACCATCGATCCTTGACGCACAGTTCGGGACCCCCTACCCGAGATCCACCGGTTTTGACACCGACACCTCCCCCTCCTACACCTCCTCCTCCGTTGAGCATAGAGAAGCTTTGCCGGAGAACTACGAGCTCCACCACCACACTGTCGTGCTGCCGGAGTTCTCCCTCAACTTCTCCTATCCCCTTGCTGGATCAAGAAGGAGGAGACGTCCCCGGGCTGTACGTGTGTTGAACGCGG
Source organism: Triticum aestivum (assembly GCF_018294505.1). Lineage (NCBI taxonomy): Eukaryota > Viridiplantae > Streptophyta > Magnoliopsida > Poales > Poaceae > Triticum > Triticum aestivum. Next base: position 455,996,686 of record NC_057808.1, on the reverse strand, counting down.
AGGCGTCGTTCGTTCGGCGCTTGGATCGGATCTTCCATGATTTGAATCGCCGCGAGTACGACTCCATCAACCGCGTTCTTGTAACGTTTATGCTTAGCGATCTTCAAGGGTATGAAGATGCACTCCCTCTCTCTCGTTGCTAGCATCTCCTAGATTGATATTGGTGACATGTAGGAATTTTTTTAAATTTATTACTACGTTCCCCAACAAAAATGACTATGGAATGGTTGAGAATAATTCCGTGGACGACTAAGCTCATGAGCTGAAGTGGATGGCAAAAGAACTCGAGCTCCTTAAGTGTGTGTTACTCGACAAGTTTGTTGTCAAGACCATTGTTGCTAAGCTTTCTCCTTTATGGAGGAACTTTTACACTTCTCTAAAACACCAGAGACAAGAGATACCAGTTGAGAGTCTCATTGGATCTTGAGATGTTGAAGAGAAGGCAAGGGCAAAGGACACACGAGCTAAAGGAGCAGAGGGGCATTCTATCGCTTTTGTTGTGGAGAACAATGCCCACAAGTTCAAGGGAAAGAACAAAGTATTCAAGGCTACCACCTCAAAAAGTAGAAGGGTCGAAAGGGGCAAAATAGGGAGAAGAGTCCTTGTTGGGTTTGTGATGCAACGGATAATTGGGTTCCCCAATGCCAAACCGCCATGGCCAGGCAAAAGATCGTGGATGGTTGATCTCAAATTTACTTTGAGAAAGATCATGCCACTAAAGAATGTGTAGTATGTCTCTACTATCAAGAAGAATTTTATTTGTGGATCTGAGTTTAAAAGACTGTTTCTGCTCTCTTAGTATGGAACTTTTATTGAAAAAGGATATGGGCGTGGAGGCTCGTTTCGTCCCTCATTGGGAGACTTCTATAATGAAGGTGGAAGACTTCGAGTGATGGAGTTTGAGTTTGGGCTAATATTATGCATCTTATTGGAAGAACAAAAAAATTCATGGCAGTGTATCGCCTTCCTCTGGATTTACGTGTCAATACTCGATCTCACTGTGGACACGTGTTTTATTTTCAGAGAGTTCTTGTACCACGTGTCTGTTGCATCTCTTCATTCTCCTACATGTTCTCTTTATGTAAGGAGATGCAAAGAAGGCGACACGCAGAACACATACTAGCACACCGAACACGCATACTCTGGCAGAGTTCCTAGTGCCAAGCTGCTTCTCCGGTGACCCCGCGACTGCGTGCACAACCGTCCAACGTCTACTCCTACTACTTAGAGCATCTACAGCCAGACCTCTCAAACCCGCCTCATACATCTGGACGGGCTGCCCGGTCACTGTACGGTCACGATTTTTTGACCCAGACGGGCCCCTCAAATGGCCCTCAAACGCCTGGGCTGACCGGCACCCCTCATATTCAGCCCAAATATGGAGCGGATATGGGGGCACCCGGGCACGCCCGCCACGTCGGACCCGGCCCACGCTGGCCCACCTGAGCCCACATAAAATCCTCCGCATCCGCTCGCCGGACCAAACCCTAGCCACTTCACTCCCCTCCCCTCCGTTCCCCTCTGCCAGCCAAGCTTGTCTCCGGCTCCTTCCGGTCGTCTCCGGCATGACGGGCAACGGATCCGAGTCCTCGACCTCCAGATCCGTCAACCCCAAACTCATCCCGCGCGACCCCGAGGAGGAGATGGCCGTCTGGCTTGCGCTTCGCCGCGCCCGGGAGGAGGCCCGTGGACGGCTGCGCTCGGACTCCATCCGTCGGGAATCCACTGCGTTCGCCCAAATGGGACATGGATCCGTCGCTAGGCCGGCCGTAGCTGCCTCGCCGGAGGCCGTACGGTCCGTATGGCGTCCGAACGCATTGGCGGACGCGCAACCCCTCCGGTGGCGCGCCGATATTGGGGACGCACCATCGTTCCACGAGGCCATGATATGGCGTGCACGCCGTGCAAGGCACCGGGCGCGGGAGGCGGCGGACGTCGGCGAGGCGGAGTCGCATTCTCCGGCGCCCCGTATGACGCATCAGTCCGGGCGCCGCAACCGCATCGTGGTGGACGTTGGTGGCTCGTCCCCGGACGGATCCATCATCGATCTGACGTCCACGGGCACCGTTCGGGTTTCGGTCTCCGACGAGGAAGATTATGGCATGGGACACGGCGGGGCCTTGAGTCCCGTGAGCCAGCTCGTGTCCCATGCCCTATCCTACCTTGCCGACGACCGGACCAACACTCTGAGGAGCGCAGCCGGCCGCCGGACATGGCCAGGGCGGTGCCGGGCGAGCGAGGAGCGGAACCAGACGAGCTCCGCGTAGATTAGGTTTCACGTTGCATGTAATAATATAGATTTGAGGTTTCTAATTTGAGGTATCCGGATGTAGAATGCGGTTTTTAAGGGGTGACCGGTCACTGTTCGTGGACGCGCCCGGGGACCTTTGAGGGGTCGAATATGACAAGTCCGGCTGTAGATGCTTTTACCAACAACTCCGTCGAGTATTATTAAACTTTGTGGATATATAATTGCCTGGTGTTCTTTTATTTGGCACACTGTACTAGCACGGGGCTCGAGCAAAGCAAGGCAGCCATGCCGACCCAGCCAAGTTGCGATCGATGGAGGTCACCACTTGGCCGCGCGCGTAGTGGCAGCGCACGCACGAGAGACCGCGTGCGGTCAGACGAGATCGTGCCGGCCATGTCGTGCGCCCGGCCGCCGCCCCCCGTCCGGACGGCGCGGCCGGTCCTGGCGGTTGGCGCCCGATCCAAATCTTGGACGGTTAGGTCACATGGAAGAGCACAAAATCCCAGCGGCAACTTGCCATGATTACACAAGCCTAGTTTTACCAAAAATAATGAGTATACTGGCTTAAACAAAGATTAATCGGGATTTGGGGGACATGCAGGCCAGATCCAGGTATATGCGAGTCTGCGAGACCGCGACCCACTTGGAGTCCAGAGAGAGTATATTAAAGCTACCATGGCCATGGCCGGGTTGATATGCATAATATATACAGTTGAGTTGAAGTTGAATTGAAGAACATGAGAGCTTGCAACTGGAGCATCTTGTGGTCGTCACATCACATCAATAGTAGGTGCGTGCTTTCTTGTGCTGTTGTTGACTTGAGAGAATATTCTATGTTCCTCTCTTGATTTAACTAATCTCTGATCTTGGTGGTTAAGTCCGGTCCAACATGGTCAGCTGAACGCAATTAATAGTGGCACACAGACAGCCAGCCGTTCGACCGCCGCGCCGCGCCGCCCACCTATATAGTAGATTTAAACGACGTGCATGTGTTAACGTGAGTACTGATACTTAACTAACTGATTAACAACTGGAAGGGACAAACAGGGCATATATGTGAGCCACATTGGTAAAAATGAAGACCACTGGCTCGTGGAGTACTGTTCACGAACAGATCGATCTCTGACAATCACACTGGTGTGATCGACACTACTGTGACTTTTCTCTCGTTCAATCGATGTCAAGTTGGGCCCGATCCCAATGTATGTACCAGTACTACATGCATGCACATCCTGGCCGGCAGGATCGATCGTGAGTGTTAAGCTAGCACACATCAGACATCCATGATACATCCATGTGGTGGCTGCAACCTACGAGACGACGTGCATGCATGGGACAGAAAATCAACGTCCATTGTCTGCGCGAGAAAGGAAAACGTAGCCCAGCATCAATACGCACGCAGCGAACATAACTGACGATCTGCCGTGAGATATCTTGCCGGGTATGGAGACCAGCCCGAGCCGAGCTCACATTGATGCATCTATCCACGATGTTCGTCGGATACACACACATAACACATTGATGCTCTCGCGCGCGGCTGACGCGGACGGGGCCCCCCGCGGCGCCGGGGTACCGAGATAACCGACCGATCAACCTCCGGGGCGTCGCCGGCACATGGCGGCACATGTGATCCTAGCCAACCATCGCCAGTTCCAATGTCACCCCTCCCCTCACCTGCATTGCCGTCCCAAGGAAGATTTGCAAGATCTTCAACCCAATATTCTATGACCTCATCTCTCATCTCTCCATAGGTTGTGCCAACAATCCACACACTAGATTATTTCGAAATAAACTTAAACAATCCATACATATATACTAGTACATGGTAGTAGAAGGCTCTGACTCTGCTGATAATTTTAAGCAATGATTTGGTAGTCCACAACTCTTATTAATCAGCATGATCTTCCCTGGCTTGCTTGGTCCATAAGAAACAAACTGGTACAGGAGCATCTTTTTCTTCTTAAGAAAGTTCATTTACGTGTGGTTTTGTGAGTCCAACAACAGCATACTCAATGTGAGTTCTTGTGGATGCATACTTCGAAGACAGCACGGTACAAGAAGTTAATGTGTGGTTTGTAGCTATGCACTCTGGCTCATGTGTCATGTGCCCCTGTTGCCAATTTGCAACGCATAGTGGTAGCCCACTCGCCGGCCCCGGCTTGCAGTTAGTCTGTTATGGGTCGGCTAGCGTCTCGTGATCTCTAGTCCTCGCATTAATTGGCATACGATCATGGCAATATGATATGATGCTACTCCATGAGAAAGATATATGGCCTGCCCTAATCATGCATTGATGCATGTGGTCCTACGTAGATGCTCCCCACCAGAAATAACTGCCAACGGCCAATACCTACCGGCCGGTCTATGCTTCAATTGTTCTTTACTTCCCATGCATACGCAGCTCCTCCACTCCTACGAACGAATGTATATCACTAGAAGAAAACAGTGCTTTGGTCCAAACTCAATCTATACATTAGTCCCGGTTGCATTACGAACCGGGACTAATGTGAGCATTAGTCCCGGTTCGAGCGGCTAGGGCGCCGGTCGAGGCTTGGCAGGCATCAATCCCGGTTCAAATGGGACCTTTAGTGCCCTTTAGTCCCGGTTGAAGACACCAACCGGGACTAAAGGTTAAAGGGCTTTTGAAAGTTTCTTTTCTGTTTTTTCATTTGTTTTTTGTTTCTGTTTTAAATTGCTTATATCTTTTAGGATATTTGATGTTTTTGAGTGATTCTTTTTGCATTAGATTCAAAATTTTGTCTAGTTTCTGTTTGTTTCATTAGTTTTCAAATTTGAATGATTTAAATTTGAATTTGTTCAAATTTGCTTCAAACCCTAGATTGTGAATAACTTGAGTTTAAAAATAGTTTTAAATTTAATTCTTTTTGTTCCTAGTTAGATTGTTGTCACAGTAAAATTTATTTGGTTATTTTTAGAATAATTTAAATTAGGATTTTAATTAAAATAATACTGTTTTGCTTATATAGTTGTTTTAGTCCTTTTGAATGTTGTTTTTAATTATTTATAGTTAGTTCTTCCTGTAGATTTTAACATGTTGTAGTATGCTTCTGTTAGACAACAGTAGATAAAATTTTATAATTAATTAATATTAATTTTGCTACTGTTTTGTATTAATAGTTGTTTAGCCTTATAGTTGATAGAATTAGTTTTGGTATATTAAAAAGTAATTGTTTTTGCCACTTTAATAGAACGTGACTCTGGCTTGGTTAACCTTAGTTGTGATTCTGGCTGGGACGGTGCTAGCAGATGTAGTCGACGGTAGGATTGGATGGACACCAACCCGGACTAAAGGGGTTCTGCAAATTTCAAACTCTACCCACCCCCCCCCCCTTTATCGCCATTTCAATTTAAAAAGAAAACAAAAGAAAATGAAAAAAAGTCAAAAATTTAAATCCTTCGAGATGTAGTTATGTTACTACATCTACTAGTTAGGAAAATTAAAAAACATAAATTTCGACATGTTTTGCAAAAAATATTATGAAAAAGTAAAACGGCTATAACTTTTGCATACGATGTCGAAAAAAAGTATAATATATCAAAATTTCAGCACGAGAAGCCGGTTCCGGTTTAGACCGCCATAGGCCATTTTGCAAATTTTTAGAATCCTCAAATTCTTAAAGGAAAAAATGTTAAGCTCGAATTTAAGTTTTTTTGAATTTCTGGTCAAACTGTGGTCAAACTACTTATTCAATAAATATTAGTGTTACTAAATAATTATTTTTTTAGAATAATAGTTTCAAACTCAAACGGTGAAACGTGTGACTTCATGCTCAAGTTCATTAAGATTATATTAAATAACAGCAGTTGCTGCAACTGGACAAACTGTGGTCAAACTCTGACCATATTAAATGAATAATCTGTCGAAAAAATGAATAAAATAATATTATTAATTATTTTATTTTCATTGAAATTAAATATTATTATTACTTATTTTATTTGATAATTGTTTGGAATTCAAAAAATTAAATCATGTGACATCAAGACCTAAGGGTTAACAGGATTGATAGCTTACTATTGTCAGGAAAACAACAAGTGCGGACTTGGAAACTAGGGGAAATAGAACTCGGAAGTTAAGCGTGCTTAGGCTGGAGTAGTGAGAGAATGGGTGACCGGCCGGGAAGTTAGACGATTTGGAATGAGTGCTCCACATTGGAGTAGTGATGAGGGGTGATTAGAGATTAAATTGTCAAATAATTCAGAAATTTGAAAATAAAAAAATTCAAAATAAAAAATTCAAAAAAATAATTTGAACAAAATTCCTTTAGTTTTGGTTGGTGTTACCAACCGGGACTAAAGGAGGTGGAGCCTTTAGTCCCAGTTGGTAACACCAACCGGGAATAAAGGTCCTCCAGCCCTGCTCCAGACAGCGGCCACGTGGAGCCCCATTAGTCTCGGTTCGTAATACAATCGGGAGTAAAAGTGGTGGACATTAGTCCCGATCGTTTTATCTCGGTTGGGAAACCGAGACTAAAGGCCCGTTTTCTACTAGTTACCTTGCTCTACAACATTTGTCTTCCCGGACGTTTGCATCGACAGTGGTTGCACAAGCATAATTAACAGTACGAATAATAGTTAATGTAGGTGGTTGTGCCTAAATATCGATCAGTACTCTAGTGGCGCATGCCATTTTGCTTTTGTTTGATTGTTTCGTTCTGAAATGTCCTTATCAGCGACGCCAATGTTCAGCATACAAGCATGCGAAACTTGACTGCTGGGTCTGAGCACGTATTTGACCACTGACAAGGGAATGGGGCCATACACGTCTGTCCTCCTATGCAATTGGCCTAGGACGTTACATAAATTCCAACTCATGCAAGTTGCTGCACTAGCTTGCTAGCTACTGTAACCTAATGGCGGGGTACTGGCTGCCCTATGTGTGGCAGCCCGCACACATCATTGCATCAAACAAATTGTCCATGTAGCTCTCGATCTGCCACCACGTGGATGACCTGCGGGTGGGCGGTAGTATTCGCGACCACTTCTACGATGTGTGTGGGTGTCGCGTCTCTCGGGGCGCTGCTGTGGTATCCTTTTCGTGCCAGGGTTACGGGTAAAAACCCTAATTTGTGATTTCAATCTCGGCGGCAGTGAACTCGCAACGCCTTTTTAACCCCAAAACTGTCCGTTCTTTCCGTTCCTCGCGTGACGGCTCCAGTAGCTTCTGGTGAACAGTAAGCGTGGTGTTCGCGAATCCGGAAAATCCTTCGTGATTTCGCGTGGGTGTCCCCAATCTCAATCCAATCCATCAAAGCTAGCGATTCCCACCCTAGGAGAGCACCTCGATCTGCAGTTGGTCTGCCTTCCCTCGGAGATATCTTCCGCAGGAACCCTGTGAGCGAGTAGAACTGAAATCCCAAATCGAGAGCGTGGACGATCTGCACACGGGGGCATCTGCACCCTTTTTCAAAAATGTACTTTTTATGCATTTTGTAGTGTTCAAAAATTCTAAAAAAAAAATGCATACACGTTGGCAAAGGTATGTCCACAGCACAAAGTTTTGTGTAAAAAAGTATTTTTGTTTTGTCTCAATAAAAAAGACAAATTTTACTGCTTCTAAATAGCGTTTCACGACATAAAATTTTGTCTTTTTTGCACAGGCTACAAAAAAAGTTATTTTTCTGTGAAACTTTCTGCACACACATAGAATATGGAGATGTCCGCGCGCACCTTTTCTCAGAATTTTTTGACATTGCAAACTGTGTTTTTCAAAGTGGGTTCATATGTACCCGGGTTCGTCCATGCACTTCTCATCCCAAATCCCCTGATCTTGCGTAGCCCATACATCCAAACCGAAATCCATACCCACCCTTCCACCCATCAGCCTCTCGCGTTTTGCTGGGGTGGGCGGCTGTAATACACCAAAAAATCCCTAGATTTTTGGTGCTGAGGCGGAGGCGAGACAGGAGGCGTCTGGAGGCGGGGCTCTGCTTCGGTGGTACGGCCCGACGCGACCTGAAGATGAGAGGAGACGAGGCAAGGGCAATTGATGGAGTAGAGGGGAAGCTGAGGAATCAGAAGCTTTCTGAGGCAGAAAAGAAAGGTATAAGAATCATCACTCAATTGACTAGTTCATCCGCTACAGGGAAGCTAAAAGCAGTAGGTAAGCTACTGTCTGATAGACCTGCAAAAGCGGAGCATGTGTCAAGAACACTAAGGGAAGTATGGTGTCCCTTCACGGGAGTGGATTGCAAAGAGTTAGGAAGGAACCGATTTCTGTTTTCGTTCCATGATGAGGCGGGGAAAAGGAAGGCTTTGAACAATGGACCTTGGAGATTCAATAAGGAGCTGTTGGTTATGGAAGATTTCACACCAAGCAAGACCATTGATGAGTATGAATTTAAGAAGATTCCGATCTGGGTTAGAGCATATGATGTTCCTTTAGGAGCAATGTGCAGAGAAACAGGAGAGTTGATAGGAAAACAGGTAGGAGAAGTGTTGGATGTGGATCTTGATGAAAATGATTCAGCAATGGGGGAGTATATGAGGATCAAAGTACGCATAGATATCACAAGTCCGTTGATGAGGTTTTTCACACTTATTATTGATGAAGAGGAAGAGTATGAGCAAGAAAGGGAGGAGATGGAAGAGGAAGAGAGTGATGTAGAGAAGAAGAAGAAAGAAAAGACGAAAGTTATCACTTTTAGATATGAACATCTCCCCGACTTCTGTTACAACTGTGAAATCATTGGTCACAATGAAAGAGCCTGCCCAACAAAAGGTGCGAAAGCAGAAGGAAGACAATTTGGGGCATGGATGCGTGCTGTAATATTTAAGGGCGGTTCTAGTGAAGAGGGGAGGAGCAAGAGCTCAAGCGATCGTAGTAATTTTTGGAGGAGTAATAGCGCAGGTAGTAAAGGTAGCGACGGTCCTTCATGGCGCAAAAATCTGTCAAGTACAGAGGGTGATGAGAAAATTAATAGGGGAGAAGGAGGTGATACCAGCCCACTCAAAATCACACTAGATGATCAAACAAAAGTTACAGGGGGCAAGAAACTAGTATATGATGAGAGGAACTCTGAATCTTTTTCAAAAAAGGAACATAAAGAAGGATTTGAGTCTGAAGTGACTAATGAGGCAACAGTACAATCATGCCAACGGGGCGACAGTGAGAGGGCTCATGACGGAAGAGGTAAAAATGTCCAGAGTGAAGAAAAAGAAAATATGGTGGTACAAAAGTCAGAAACAAATGAGAAGCATAATACATTCAGAAGGGTGAAGAAACCCAAAGGGAAGCAGCATAGTGTTCCTGTTGTTGTGGGAACCAAGAAAAGGATTGCCGAATACATGGAGTTTGATGATGAGGTGGAATTTTTTAAGAAGGCAAGGATGGAGGTTGATGGCGAAGAAGAGGAAGAAGCTAGTGCAAAACAAGTTGCAGAAGGAAAAAGACCAGAGGGTGGAAGCGCTGGGCTGCAGGGACAGCCCGGCGAGTCAAAATGAAAATAACGGTATGGAACTGTCGGGGATTGGGGAATGGACTGGCAGTTCGAGGGCTTCTGGATCTCCAGAAGCAGGAAGACCCCGATATCCTTTTCTTGTCTGAAACAAGAATGGACAGGAGAAGGATGCAATGGTTCCAACATTTATTGGGAATGTCAAAAATGAAAGTGAAGGATTGTGAAGGTAAAAGTGGTGGTCTTGCTCTCATGTGGAAGAGGCATGTCAACGTAGAACTCCACAACTACTCAAGATATCACATAAACATGGAGATAGTGGAGCAAGACGGATACAAATGGCGTTTTACTGGCGTATATGGTGAACCTTCCTCGGATAAAAGGTATAATACTTGGAAATTACTAAAAATTCTAAACCAACAACTCAATCTTCAATGGCTGTGTGCAGGAGATTTTAATGAAGTGTTGTATGGCCATGAGAAAAAAAGGAGGTCCAGGTCGTAGCCAAAGATCAATGGAGAAGTTTATAATGGCATTATTAGAATGTGGATTACGTGACCTTGGTTACTCTGGTGACAAGTATACATGGAGAAATAATAGCCATGAAGCCAGATTTTACATTAAAGAAATATTGGATCGGGTTGTCGCAACTAGGGAATGGTGTGCACGTTTTCCTTCATATCAGGTCACAAACGGTGACCGAGGCATTCAGACCATAGACCGGTCACCATTTCAATTGAAGGCACCAAGAGGCAATCTAGAAGGCTTGGAAATGGAAACACATTCAGATTTGAGGCGAAATGGTTGGAAGAAGAAGAATGTGAAGATATTGTCACCAATACCTGGAACACTCCAAATATCAGAAGCGGTGGCAATGTGGCTCAAGGCATCAAAAGTGTTTCCAGGGACCTAAAAGCCTGGGATGCAAATGTACTAGGAGACCTTCAACGGAGAATAAAGAAGTTAAAAGAGGAGCTAGAAATAGTCACAAGAAGTGAAATAAATCAAGACAAAGTCGATCGGGAGCATGTACTGAAGGATAAGCTGGATCGACTAGAGAAGCAACACAACCTTTTCTGGAGGCAAAGAGCCCATGTTAAATGGCTGCAATTTGGAGATAAAAATACGGCTTTCTTCCACGCGTGTGCATCTGATAGAAAAAAATGTAATACCATCCAAAAGTTGAAGAAAGAAGATGGGACTTGGGTAGAAGAGGCAGAGCAACTAAATGAATATATTTCAAATTATTACCTTAATATATTTACCTCGGCGGCAAGGCACGACAATAACACAATTCTGCAATCGATTCAACCTAGAGTAACTGATGAAATGAATGAGTTGCTTTGTGCAGAATATACTGAAGAAGAGGTGAGAGCTGCCCTGAATAATATTGGTGATCTAAAGGCCCCGGGACCTGATGGCATGCCTGCAATCTTTTTTAAGAGATTCTGGAACACTGTAGGGGAACAAGTAACAAAGGAAGTGCTCAAGGTGTTGAGAGGTGGGGAGATGCCCGAAGAATGGAATAATACCATAATAGTTCTGATCCCAAAAATGCCTAAACCAGCGAGACTGAATGACTTACGACCCATCAACCTCTGCAACGTAGTCTAAAAATTAATAGCCAAGGTACTCACCAACAGACTAAAGAATATATTGCCTGAAATAATTCCCCCAACCAGATCGCATTTGTGCCTGGACGCATGATATCTGATAATATTCTTTTAGCATATGAAATGATTCACTTTCTGCAGAGGAAGAATAGAGGAAGAGGAGGATATGCTGCCATCAAACTTGACATGAGCAAGGCTTATGATAGAGTTGAATGGAAATTCCTACAAGAAATCATGCTGAAATTGGGTTTCAATAGAAGATGGGTGCAACTGGTGACGAACTGCATCACCACGGTGAAATACCAAATCAAAATCAATGGGGACGTCACGGAGATAATTATTCCCGAGCGAGGGCTTCGCCAAGGTGATCCCCTTTCTCCATATCTGTTTCTATTATGTGCTGAGGGCTTCTCGTCCGGGCTACAAAACGCTGAGGCGAATGGGAAGTTAAAATGAATCAAAATATGTAGAACAACCCCAAGCATAAGTCATCTTCTTTTTGCAGATGACTCACTTCTCCTCCTGGAAGCAAATGCCAACAATGCTCATGAGCTGAATCAAATCCTGAATGTTTAGGAAGCTTGCTCAGGCCAAGTTATAAATAAGGAGAAGTCAGCCATCTTGTTTAGCAAGAATACAAAGCGTGAGGCCAAAGAGGAGCTGATGAATCAACTCAATATTGCTACCGAAGGCTTCTCTGGAAAATATCTGGGCTTGCCATGCTATATTGGTAAATCAAAAAGCAAAGCCTTTGAGTATATCAAGGAAAGAGTATGGAAAAGGTACAAGGGGGCAAAGAAAAATGCTCTCGAAGGCCGACAAGGAAATTCTTATCAAAGTTGTAGCACAAGCAATCCCTGTTTATGCAATGGCATGTTTTGATCTTACCAAATCTCTATGTGATGATATTAGCTCAATGATTGGGAAGTTTTGGTGGAGTCAAATGGATAAAGATAATAAATTACACTGGGTCGGATGGGATAAGCTGACAAAACCCAAAAAGGATGGGGGCTATGATTTAGAGACTTATACTCCTTCAGCTTAGCTGTGCTAGCAAGGCAGGCTTGGAGAATGTTACAAAGCCCAACGTCTTTGTGCGCACAGGTGTTGGCAGCGAAATACTATCCAAACCAGAATCTGCTACAAGTGAGGCCAAGGGATGGCATTTCATATAGTTGGAGAAGCATTTTGAAAGGAGTACAGGTGCTACAAAGCGGAATCATATGGAGAGTAGGAGATGGATGCACTATCAATATATGTTCAGACCCTTGGCTACCAAGGGGCATCTGCAGAAGCGTAACATCCCAGCAAGGCAGCCATGTCATTACTAAGGTTTCAGACTTGATTGACCCCACCTCTGGCACATGGGGTATACAACTGCTCCAACAAACTTTCAATGAAGAAGATGTACAAGTAATCCTGCAAATCCCGATCCAAGGGGGCGATGTAGATACACTAGCCTGGCATTTTGACAAAAAGGGTAAATTCTCAGTTAAATCTGCATATCAAGTAGTACTGGACAAACAAGCCAGGAACTCTGCACATGATGTAGCTTCGTCATCAAGTCAGAATGTTCAGTGTCCGACCACTTTTTGGAAGAAACTATGGAGGTTACCCCTGCCCAACAAAATCCTGCACTTCCTATGGCGATTAGCCAACAATAGCCTTCCACTAAGAATGAAACTACAAAACAGAGGAATGGAAGTGGATACACGACGTCCAATATGCCACCGACTAGATGAAGATGGAGGCCATTGTTTCCTAAAGTGTAAATTTGCCAAGGCTGTTTGGAGAACTACTTTACTAGAAGAATGTCGGATGCAACTTATAAATTGTCCGAATGCCGTCTCGACAATGGAGGACATCCTGGAAATGGAAGAGGAAAATTTCTAAAGATCTGCATCCTCTTGTGGTTATGGTGGTCTGAAAGGAACAAAGCTAATTAAGGAGAAAGGATTAGGACTGCAGATGAAGTCATATACTCACTACAACTGCATTCGTTGGAGTACAAAAAATACATCAAGCGACAGGAGAAAAATTTGCAGAGCATAAACCAGGTTTGGCACCCTCCCCCTGTTGACTTTCTTAAAATCAATACGGATGGAGCCTTTAGACAGGCAACTAGATTGGGTGGGTGGGGTTTTACCATAAAAAATGATCAGGGAATTACACTAGTTGCAGGAGCAGGGAACTTGGAAAATGTTGGAGAACCACTACAAGCTGAAGCTCTTGCCATGCTCTATGTTGTGAATGAGGCGTCAAGAATGGGGTGCCAAAGAGTCATTCTGGAGACAGATGCAGTTGTATTGAAACAAGCAATAACAAGTGACCTGTATGACTACTCGAGTCTAGGCGTAGTGTTTAAAGAAATTAGAGCAGTGATGCAATCATCTTTCCAATCTTGTAAAGTAGAAACTTGTCCAAGGGCATGTAATATTTCTGCACACTGTTTAGCTGCTCATGGTGTAACTATGGAGCAGAGGAGCTATCAGATATGGCTCGATCCACTTCCTAGGGATCTAAAACACCTTGTCGCTGGTGAGTCCAGCTTGCCTTGTTAATGGAATGCTTTTGTGTTCCTTTCACACACAAAAAATCTCGGTGGCAGTGGAGTGTAGCATCGTCAACTTTTTGGGGTTGTCGTTGTGGAGCCCAGGTACCCTCTGGCCATACCGTGTTGGCACATTCGCGCGAGTTTGGATTATGGTTCGAAGCTTCTTCGCCTCTGGTGTGGTGCAGTCTCGCTTGCCTCCTACCTTTTTACACGTGACTTCATTATCACTGTCCACGGCCCTAGTTGTTCACAGGCTGGATCAACACTCCTCAGTCAGGAGTGAGAGGGTGTGTGAGGCACTCTCTGGCGGCAGTTTGGTGAGTGCTGTGCAACGATGTCTGGTGTTTTCTCAAGAAGGTGTGCTTTCGTTCCTCGTCGGTGATCTTGGGTGCTTCTTGTTGGGATGTGGCTACTTCGGTGCTCATGCTTGGCATTGAGTTGGTAGCGGTCAGTAGTGCATATGTGCACTGCTATTTATTTCACTATTTTTTGTCGGTTTTTTCTTTGATCTTCTTTGTAAGAGTGACTCTAGCAGATGCCATAGATTCCCGACCCGCAAAATCGTTGTACGTAAAAATATTTGCGGTACCGCAAGGGCTTCGGCAGGAGTCTTCGGGTTTCCCCAAAGAGGAAGGGTGAGTAGATAGCAGCAAAGTTTTCCCTCAGTTAAGAACCAAGGTTTATCGAACTAGTAGGAGCTTCCAAATTATCCAGATAAACAGCACTAGCACACAAACAAAATAAAAACCAGTAGGAGCTTTCAAGCCAATTGTATTGCTAGTTACAAGATTAAAAACACATAATAGATAGATAATAGTGAAGTGAAGCAGCAAATAAAAAGAGCATTTTCTATAGAAGAATTTATTAATGGAGAATAGACCCCGGGGCCATAGGCTCACTAGTGGCAACTCTCTCTCGAAAGCAGGCGAATGGCATGGTAAACAAATTACAATTATTCAATTCAAAGATTACAATATTTATGACTATGATCATTCATGGCATAATCTCATATAGGCATTACATCCATGCTAAGTAGACCGTTCATCCAACTGCATCTACTACTAATACTCCATCCGAAAACCGCTATCCTGCATGCATCTCAAGGTATTAAGTTTGCACGAAACAGAGTATAACAATAAGAAAGAATACATAATGTAGACATAAGAAGCCAATCAATATAACAAAACCCCATCGTTTTATTCTTAGTGGCAAAAGTACAATCCGTATCTTTTCCCTTAGTGTCACTGGGTTAGAGCACCATAAGATTGAATCCACTACAAAGCACCACTCCCAATAAAAAAGTTAATCGAACTTGGCCGAAGAAGATAGATCGAAGAGGAATACACAACTATTTAGTTATGCAACAACAAAACCCAAATAGATTCATTGAATTCACTGAATAATCATAAAGTGACAATTCATCATGTCCCAACAAACACACCACTGATTACATCGAATTGATCTTGATCAAGAACAAGAACATGGTATTGAAGATCAAAAAGAGAGAGAACCATCTAGCTACTACTATGGACCCATAGGTCCTAAAGGAACAACTCACACATGGTCAGGGAGGCAGCAAGGTTAATGAAGATAGCCCCGGCAATGTCTTCCTCCTCCGGCAGGGCTCCGAAACAGGGTTCCAGATGAGATATCTTTGGAACAGAGGCTTGCGGCGGTGATACAATTCTTTGAAAGGTACGACGGATGGTTTCTATATGAATAGGGATTTATGGCGGAGGAATCAGGTCAAGGTGATACTTGTGGGCCCCACACAGGCAAGGGGCGCGATCACCCCCTGGCTGCGCCACCTGTCCATGTGGGCCCCTCGTGGCTCATCTCGATCTCTCCTGAAGCTTCCAGTATTTCTTTTCGCCCAAAAAATCATGTTAAAATTGGTAACGCATTTTGACCTCCGTAGATATTGATTTCCTGCGGAACCAAAAACAAGTAGAAAACAGGAACTAGCACTGGGCACTAAATTAATAGGTTAGCCCATAAAAATAATAAGAAAAATTGCTATAAAAAGTATATAAAAGTGATAATATAATGGCATGAAACAATAAAAAAATTACAGATACGTTTGACATGTATTAGTTTACACGATATGTTCCGTGTCAGAGCCATCACGGTACTGCAAATATTTTTACGGGCAAATATTTTTTCTTTATTTGATCTAGAATTCATATTGATGCATGAAATTCATATAAATAGGCATTACACAATAGTTCACATCCAGAATCATGCGCAATATCAAGAGGTGGTAAGTTTGTCCCTACGAGTGCACAATCAAACAAAATAAAACATGATCAAGCACAACTGGCTATGATCAAATCAAGCAACATCATTGTTGCCAAGATCGTCGCCACCACCACCGGCATAGCATCACGAACACCATCTTCATCAACATTGACCAAAGAATGATCACTTTGTTTCCTGGAAGCCCCTCCATCTTCATTGACCGGAGCATCAACACCACCAACATTGGCCGAAGCACGATCACCTCCATAGCCGAAAGCTTCACCACCACCACCACCTCCAAAAACCCTAAAACCACCATCCTGGGAAATGTAGTAGAAAACAGAAAAATCTAGCCTACAATAAAGATCCCATCATCACTATGAAGATGCACACAACATTCGATCCGATCTACCAGTGTCTAAGAACCTGACATTGGGTTGCTTGCTACAACCCTTTGTGAGTTCAGTTGGGACTGAACGCGCTCGGTTTCCTGGGCCATCTATCGTCGGGAGGTGGAAGAGAGAAAGTAGAGCACAAAGGAGCTACCCAGGTTCAGGCCACCATTGTCGTGTAAAACCCTACTCCTGCCTTAGAATGCTAATGTCGTGTTTCGATAATCAGTTTGTTATAATATATGTGTTTTGGATGAATCGCCCCGTCCTAAAGTCACCGTGCCCTCCTATTTATATCAAGTCTTGGCCTCCCTCTGCCTCATGAGGGGTTGTCATGAGTCTTGCATCCACCAAAGGGCGAGTGGGGGAGCGACCGTCTGTGCCGGCCTGATGTGATAGGGCGAGGCATGTCCCTGCCATGCAGGTCCGTCACACAGCACTTCTGTAGTAGCATGCTTGGCAGGTGAATCTCGACGAGCACTATGGATGACCTTATGGATGGGGGTGCCTCACCGGCGCCCAAAGTCAAAACGTGACTACACTGCGTCCCATCTCGACTGCTGACGCCAACCATTGTAGCGGCATGGCCCGCATTTAATGCCTCTCACAGACATATTTTGTCCTTCTCCCGCATGGATACCCAAAACAGACGGGCCGCTTTGCCTCTCAAGCCGCTTCCGAGAAGCTCCTGTCGGGGCCCGAAGTTTCTGGGGACATATCCTAACTAGACGACATGGATGCGGCCCTCACGGGACCAAATCGTTGAGCTCACGGCATGGTGAATAGTGCTCGGTAGTGCTTGTCGGGTGCCACCGTCAAGGCCTCGGCCCATCGGCCCAGGGTACCCCGGTTCCATTGGGTCGACGGGGTCGTTACCAACTTAGAGTTGTAGTGGACGAAGAGACTTGAAGTCCCTCGTACCGTCCATGAACGACCCCTCGAACAAGCACCAAAAGCATGATGCCTCTACGGATTGCATACATACCGAAGTAGTCATTCAAAGAGCTTCACCATTCAGAGCTAGAAACCACTAAGAAAGCTAGAAGGATAAGTAGTGTAGCAGCATCGACGTCTATATCAACTAGATGTGAGAGAGAAACTTGGTGCGAGGCAGGAACGTGACACCCTCTAAGATATTTGATGTGTTCTAGGGGCTACCGCTGCCCCTCTATTTATATGCTGAGACCATGGGTCGGGGGAGGGGGGCTCCCCAAAGTCAGTTTGGACCCCAAGGAAGAGTCATCCTTGGATTCCAACATGAAAATCCATAGATCCCGACTTTTTCGTAAAGCCGAAGAATCTATCGTCTGGCCCAGGGGGAAACGCCAAGGACCCTGGCGTCTGGCCCTGCCTTTCCTAGTAACCCCTTTTGTGCACCGACCTAAGGCCTCATGGGCCTTACCCCTTGGTCCATCGAAGGTGTCCTCGCACCAGGAACCCTTTGGATTTATGTGGCAGATTCTGTAACCTCCTGGGACCTCTTAGAACATCCGGAACATTTCCAGAATGATCCAAAACTCTTTTGGTGCCCACTCTCTCATTTCTCCTTTAACTCTTAGTTCTCTAACAAACCACTAAAGGTTAAGTGTGTGACCCTTGTAGGTTCAGTGAAATATAAACACCTTTCAATCAGTGATCAATAGCGGAACCTTGGACACCCATATTGACCCCAATACTTAGACGAATGATATTCGAGCGAATCTTTGGTTACCATATGTTATTCCTTTTGCTTTGCGATACTTTACAAAACCGGAGGTGAGATATATTGGTATCCCTGTGATACTAACACATGTTCACTATACCGGTCTCCTCATTATAAGTTTTGTTCTCTTTTCCCGTTCACGTGTTCTGGCATCCCCGTGATCATATCACGCTTTGTCTGGCCAGCCGATGTTGCAGGTCATCACACCGAGAGGGCCCTAATAATATTCTCCATCGTCAGAGGAGTAAATCCCAGTCTCAAGCTATCTAGTCCCTCATCATACATTTCCGATGAACCCATAAGTTGTCGTTATGCGAAGTCTTCTTCCTCCTGCATCCATTAGTGACACAGAGTGAGCAAAGTTTTTTTGCCACCTTAAGCTGGACTGTATGATACCTCAGATCCGTCTAGACCAAATTGGGAACACAACTTTTGCACCTTGCTCAACAAGGCTAAAACTAGCCACTCTTCGTCAGTCAGAACCGGAACCGGAGGACCAAGACGCACAATCGTGACATCCACTCTGCAAGACCTTGCCACCGAGACAAACCTACTTTACCCTTGATGTGAGCTAAAATCTATGTTCGGATTTACATGGCGCACATGTATTTTGGATCCAGCTTTTAACAACCAATTTGATCAACAAAATATGAGTTATATGCCACATAAAGATACATTTGGATTCACATTAGAAATCAGTGATAAAAGTTTCTATCGCTGTAACTTTTGTGGCATCATGTAGGGCTGGAAAAAAACTTGAAACTCGCGACCTAAATGAGTAGCTCGTGACTCGGCTCGAATTGACTCGAACTCAAAGAATAACGAGTGTAGCCAAGCTTTAGTTTAAGATCGTTTACCGGCTGAGTTAAATGAGCCAATCTATCGAGTACTCGTGTAATTCGTGATGCTCACTACAAAAAATCCGCTACCCTGCGTCCCAGGCGCACAACACAAGGCCCAGCCCCCCAAGGGACTCATACGCCGCACACCACGATTCCTCTCCTTCCAGCCCTAGAAGTAGCAAGGGACCAGAGATAGATGGTCGATTCCCCTCCTGTCTCCTCTGTTTCTTTCTCCGGTGAATCTTGACGACGGACGCGCTGCGCGTACGCCGCAACCACACCTCTCCGGCCAGCGGCCTGCGCTTCTACAGTGCATGCGTCAGCCATCACTCCTCATCTCCTCCATCCTTCTACTATTATTTGGTGTTCACTAGTAGAAACGGGGTTTTGGTTCAAGCCGGATCAGAGCAATAGTCCCGATCGAGTTACGAACCGGGACTAATGTGAGCAGTAGTCCCGGCTCAAGCGGCTAGGATGCCCGTCGGGGCTCGGCAGGCATCAGTCCCAGTTCGAATGGGACCTTTAGTCCCGGTTGGAGACACCAACCGGGACTAAAGGTGTGCGATGCCCTTTAGTCCGGTTGGTGTTTCCAACCGGGACTAAAGGTCTGTCTTCAGTCCCGGTTTTAGACACCAACCAGGACTACAAATTTGCCTATATATACCCTCGCCCTACGCGCCCTCTCATCTGTTTTTCCTCATAGAAAGTGGGAGGTCTGTTTTCCCTTCCTATGCACAAGAGGTGCTCGATGAAATGCCTCGAAGCATGATGCCACTTGAGTTCACACAAAAAAAACATGATATGAGGTGTCCGAGCCACACTTAAGCTCTCTCCTGTTTCTTCTCCTCTGTTCTTCCTCCAAGCCCGTCCCCGTCCTCATCGTCGTCGATCCCTGCGCCGATCTCGTCGCCGGCACCACCGTGGTGAGCCTCTTGTTCTTATATATTTTTTAAAAAAATCTTACTGCTACCTCTTGAGCACAATGTTGGTTTTCCCTTGGAGAGGAAAGGGTGATGCAGCAAAGTAGCATAAGTATTTCCCTCAGTTTTTGAGAACCAAGGTATCAATCCAGTAGGAGGCCACACGCAAGTCCCTCGTACCTACACAAACAAATAAGAACCTTGCAACCAACGCGATAAAGGGGTTGTCGACCCCTTCACGGCCACTTGCAAAAGTGAGATCTGATAGAGATAATAAGATAAATATTTTTGGTATTTTTATGATATAGATAGGAAAGTAAAGATTGCAAAATAAAATAGATCAGAAACTTATATGATGGAAAATAGAAGATTATATGATGGAAAATAGCCCGGGGGCCATAGGTTTCACTAGTGGATTCTCTCAAGATAGCATAAGTATTACGGTGGGTGAACAAATTAATGTTGAGCAATTGATAGAAAAGTGCATAATTATGAGAATATCTAGGCATGATCATGTATATAGGCATCACGTCCGCAACAAGTAAACCGACTCCTGCCTGCATCTACTACTATTACTCCACACATCGACCGCTATCCAGCATGCATCTAGAGTATTAAGTTCATAAGAGCAGAGTAACGCATTAGGCAATATGACATGATGTAGAGGGATATACTCAAGCAATATGATATAAACCCCATATTTTTATCCTCGATGGCAACAATACAATACGTATCGTTTCCCTTTCTGTCACTGGGATCAAACACCGCAAGATTGAACCCAAAGCTAAGCACTTCTCCCATTGCAAGAAAGATCCATCTAGTAGGCCAAACCAAACTGATAATTCGAAGAGACTTGCAAAGATAACCAATCATACATAAAAGAATTCAGAGAAGATTCAAATATTGTTCATAGATAATCTTGATCATAAACCCACAATTCATCAGATCTCGACAAACACACCGCAAAAAGAATTACATCGCATAGATCTCCAAGAAGATCGAGGAGAACTTTGTATTGAGATCCAAAGAGAGAGAAGAAGCCATCTAGCTAATAACTATGGACTCGAAGGTCTGAGGTAAACTACTCACACATCATCGAAGAGGCTATGGTGTTGATGTAGAAGCCCTCCGTGATTGATGCCCCCTCCAGCGGAGCGCCAGAAAAGGCCCCAAGATGGGATCTCATGGGTACAGAAGGTTGTGGCGGTGGAAATAGGTTTCGTGGCGCTCCTTGTTGGTTTCGGGGTATATATAGGAGGAAGAAGTAGGTCGGTGGAGCCACGAGGGGCCCATGAGGGTGGGGGGCGCGCCCAGGGGGCAGACGCGCCTCCCTGCCTTGTGGCCTCCTCGTTGATTTCTTAACGTCCACTCCAAGTCCTCTGGATCATGTTTGTTCCAAAAATAACTCCCCCGAAGGTTTCATTCCGTTTGGACTCCGTTTGATATTCCTTTTCTGCGAAACACTGAAATAGGCAAAAAAATAGCAATTTGGACTGGGCCTTGGGTTAGTAGGTTAGTCCCCAAAAAAATATAAAAGTGTATAATAAAGCCCATTAAGCATCCAAAACAGAATATATAATAGCATGGAACAATCAAAAATTATAGATATGTTGGAGACGTATCACTTACATGTATGATTTAGATAGTCATTTGTATAATTTTATTACTTGTATTAATGTTTGTTATTATATAGTGACATGGTTTTAATATCCACCCCGTCGGCTCTCGTCCGGTCTATGATCCAGATGTGGTATATTATCTTTTATAACTATTTGTTTTATTTAGTATTTATGACAATTATGCCGACCAACTTGACATAGATATTTTTATCTAGGAGGTATGTGAACCGGAAATTCCATCCGACCCTCTTGTCGAGAGGTTAAATCTAGTTGAAAAAGAAAACAATTATTTGAAAGAAAAATTGAAAAGAGAAGATGAAATTGGAGTTGCATGTTGCCGATGTCGTCGATCTACACAAGATCCAGATGGATGCAATGCGCTTGAAGATTAGAAAGATTAAAAAATATGCCATTAATAAAGAGGCTTGGTATCATTATGTTGTTGGATCAATTGTTACATTAATTGCGATTTTGATCGCATTTGTTATTGCATTTAAATGTTTTACATAGTTGTATGTTAGTTTCAATGTATGTTTTAGATGCTCTAGATAGTTGTATGTTGTTTTATGAGAACTATGCATGAACTTTATGTATTTATTTTTGCAGTAATAACATTTGATCACTACTGTACTTTGGTTTTAATGTGATGAACTTGTAAATTTGGTGATTTCTCTATTCATGATGTTCTGTAATGGTTCTTGATATACTTAATTATATAATGCGCAGATGAACCGGCAATGTATGTACGGTGACTGACACACTTCCGAGTACATTATGGGCCTACATAATTTTATCGATGTGGCTCAGGCAAACCGTCTGAATGGTTTTATGTGTTGTCCATGTGTTGTCTGTCGGAATGATAGGGATTACTCTTCCATGAAAATCCTTCACACCCACCTGCTTAAATATGGTTTCATGCCTAGCTATAATTGTTGGACCAAGCACAGAGAAAGAGGGGTTATGATGGAAGACAATGAAGAAGAAGAGGATGATGATAACTATCCTATGTTCCCTGAATACAGTGATAATACAACGGGGGAAGCTGAAGATCAAGAGGCACTAGATGTGCCCGCTGATGATCTTCGCCGGGTCATTGTTGATGCACAGAGAGAATGCGAAAATGAAAAGCAGAAGTTGAATTTTGATCGCATGTTAGAGGATCACAAAAAATTGTTGTACCCAAATTGCGAAGATGGCAACACAAATCTCGGTACCACACTTGAATTGCTGCAATGGAAGGCAGAGAATGGTTTATCCGGCAAGGGATTTGTGAAGCTGCTGAAAATAATGAAGAAGCTTCCAAAGGATAACGAATTGCCTAACAGTACGTATGAAGCAAAGAAGGTTCTCTGACCTCTAGGATTAGAGGTGTAGAAGATACATGCATGCCCTAATAACTGCATCCTCTACCGCGGTGAGGAGTACGATAATTTGAATGCATGCCCTGTATGTGGTGCATTGCGGTATAAGATCAGACGAGATGACCCTGGTGATGTTGAGGGCGAGGGCCCTAGGAAGAGGGTTCCTGCCAAAGTGATGTGGTATGCTCCTATAATACCATGGTTGAAACGTCTGTTCAGAAACAAAGAGCATGGCAAGTTGCTGCGATGGCACAAAGAAGACCGTAAGAAAGACGGGATGTTGAGAATACCCGCTGATGGGTCGCAGTGGAGAAAAATCGAGAGAAAGTGGCCGGAGTTTGTAGATGACACAAGGAACTTATGGTTTGGTGTAAGTAGAGATGGCATGTGTAGCGACCAGACCTCAAATGGTCTGTGCTGCTGTGCACCGGTGTCATCCCTGGATCAGTAATGCTGACACGCACAGTACAAATGGAGGATTTATAACAGAGTAGCAATCGCACACTTATTACATCGAATATCTCCGAAGAGATTAAGTATGATAAACATGGCTTAAGGCCATCTAATAACGATAACAGCGGAAGACTTGGAAGATAAGTGAGTCCATCAACTCCAGTGGCATCACTGAGTATAAGACCACGACCTAAAGGCACCTTACTCGTCGTCTGAAAAGTCTGCAACATGAAACGTTGCAGCCCGAGAACGGGTCAGCACATAGGATATGCTGGCAATGTAACACATAGAAAGTAATGAACAATAATAATGCTATACTACATGCATATATGGCTGGTGGAAAGCTCTATGGTTACAGTTTTGCGAAAAGCCAATTTTATCCTACTTCAAAGGAATAAATTTTATTTAACTATCATGGTGGTTGTGAAACATTGAGAAGGTACCTCCAACTCAATCCCAATTAAGTGTCATCATTAACCCAACAAAATTAATTAAAAGTAACATGGTGATGAGATTCAAATGATAATCCAGGTACTAGATACTCAAGTTGTCCATAACCGGGGACACGGCTAACCATGATTAGTTTGTACACTCTGCAGAGGTTTGCGCACTTTTCCCCACAAGATTCGATCACCTCCGCTTGATTCTCGCACTACATGATGTTTGAGAAACGGATGACCGAGACACAGTCTTTCAGAAACAATCACTCTTTACTCTGGATGGACCGGTACACCTACTTTCCCCTACATCTGCTAGTCCACCTCTTCAAGAGATCTTGTAACCTACTCAACTATGCTAGAGCGCATAATAGCTTGTGGCTGCACACGGAAGTTTCTAGCATGAATAATCTTATGATCCCTTTGAGCCTGGGTGGCGGTCCTTATACAAACAGACAACACTGGGTTCTCCAGGTGCCTCAATCCACCCAGATGTGAGTTTTAGTTGCCACCTTAAGTTGAACCATTAATAAACATCTCACATCTGTCATGAATATCACTCAAACCCAATCCACGTCTACGAGCATAGCATGGCAATAATAAAAGCAACGTAGAAGTAACTCCCAAGGGTTTGAATAGAAAACAGGTAATAGGTACTACCTCAACTACTTCCCAATACCCACAATTTAATTAGATCCTAATCATGCAATGGTTTGAGGAAAAGATCTAATGCAATAAAACTGGGTATGAAAATTATGATCAAAGTGTTACTTGCCTTGCTGATGATCCGCAAAACCTAACGAGTCGAAGTAACAAGCGGCACACTCCGGGTACTCTATCGCAAACAAACAAGCATACAATCAGCACTCATCTAATGCACAGGTAAAACTCGAATGAAAGATCCAACCAGAAAGTTCAAGTTAAGAACTCCGGTTTGCAAAAAGAATCAACTCGAACGAAGCAACGAAAGTCAAACTGCGAAAGAAAGAAGCTTCGTTTACTAATCTGGATCTAGGTCAAATTTTACTGTAACAAAAACTTGTTTGAGTAGATTAAACGGAAAGATAATTTCGAGACGAAACTCTAGGCGCTTGAATCGCCTGATTCCGATAAACGAGCGAGAAGTTAAATAGAATCGAAGATTCGATCAGAAATCGAATCTGAGATAATCGCAGAAAAATCCGACAAAAAAGAAAAACGGACGAACGGTTAAAGAACGGATGTTCGTTAACAAAGAAAAACTGACGAACGCGTTCGTTAAAACGAACGGTTTGGTGAACGCTCGCAAAATAATAAAACCAAAAAAACCGATCTAGGGTTTTTTTTTTAAACGAAGGGTTTTTTTTTAACAAAAACCGGCAACGACGAACGGGCAGCGAGGCAGTACCTCGTCGGGCGGCTCCGGCGAGGGCTCCGGCGGGGCGCGGGGTGCGGGGGTGCGGGGGTGCGGGCGAGGGGCGGTGACTCCCGGCGGCGGCGGCGGCTCCCGGCGGCGGCGGCTGGCAAGTGCGGCGGCGGGGCTCGGCGAGTGCGGTTGCGGCGGCGGGATGAGGGGAGAGGGAGAGGGGGGTATATAAAGAGGGGGGTGTCCGGTTTCTTAGGGGAGGGGGCGGCCGGACTCGGCAAGGCGGCGGCGTCGCTGCCGTGCGGAGGAAGGAGAGGGCGCGGGCGGGCCGGCGCTCGGCTGGGCTGCGGCCCGGTCGGGCGTCGCGCGTTTTTTTTAAATAAGTTCTGCGGAAAATAATTCACAGAAAAATAAATAAAAGTCAGAAGAATATAAAATAAATTTTCCCCGTCTTGTTAGAAAATCTACAATAAGGTGAACATTTTTTAAAACAAAATAAATATTTTGAAAACATGCAATATTTTTAATGCAATAAAAATTGCAAATAAAATCCAAATAAATTCCAATAAATGATTTTAACATTTTTCCTCCAGTATTTCAATTGTTTTGGAGAAGTCATATTTTCTCCTCTCGTTTATTTTTAGAATGAAATATTTTTCCGGAGAGAAAAATAATTAAAACCGAAATCCTCGTCTTATTATTTGATGAAAATCAAATATGAAAATTCAAGAAAATCCCCAACTCTCTCTGAGGGTCCTTGAGTTGCTTAGGATTTATCGAGGATTTGTCAAAATGCAATAAAACATGATATGCAATGTTGATCTATGTATAACATACCAAATTGAAAATTTGGGATGTTACAGCATGAATCCTTTTGGGGAGCAGAGCAGTAGTCATAACACCTGGCATGTGACTCTATGTATCTATAACCTTCCTCTTTGGTTATGCATGAAGCGAAAGTTCATTATGATACCAGTGCTCATCCAAGGCCCTAAGCAACCCGACAATGACATTGATGTCTACCTAAGGCCATTAGTTGAAGAACTTTTATAGTTGTGGGATATAAAAGGTGTATGTATGTGGGTTGAGCACAAACAACAGAAATTTGACCTACGAGCATTGCTGGTTGTAACCATCAATGATTGGCCTGCTCTTAGTAACCTTTCAGGACAGACAAACAAGTGATACAATGCATGCACACACTGACTAAAAGCATATATTTGGACAAATGTAAGAAGAATGTGTACCTGGGACATCATCGATTTCTTTCGAGCAGGCATCCCTTAAGAAAGAAAGACAAGCATTTCAAAGGTGAAGCAGATCACCGGAACAAGCCTGTCCCCTGTACTGGTGATGATATATTTGATATGGTCAAGGATTTAAAAGTAATCTTTGGAAAGGGTCCTAGCGGACAATCTGTTCCGAATGACGCTGACGGACACGCACCCATGTGGAAGAAGAAATCTATATTTTGGGAGCTACCCTATTGGAAAGTCCTAGAGGTCCGCTCTACAATCGACATGATGCACGTGACGAAGAATCTTTGCGTGAACCTGCTAGGCTTGTTGGACCAGCTACGTATGAACGAAAAAGACGGCATGCATCCAAAGCAGTATCAAGGTCCTGCCAGCTACACTCTTACCAAAGCAGAGAAGGAAATATTTTTTGAATGTCTGCTCAGTATCAAGGTCCCGTTTGGCTTCTCGTCAAATATAAAGGGAATAATAAATATCACAGAGAAAATATTCCAAAACCTAAAGTCTCATGACTGCCACATGATTATGACGCAATTTCTTCCGGTTGCATTGAGGGGGCTTCTACCAGAAAATGTTCGATTAGCCATTGTGAAGCTATGTGCATTCCTCAATGCAATTTCTCAGAAGGTAAACGATCCAGAAATCCTACTGAGGTTACAGAATGATTTGGTCTAATGGCTTGTCAGTTTCGAGTTGGTGTTCCCACCATCCTTCTTCAATATTTTGATGCACGTCCTAGTTCACCTAGTCGAAGAGATTGCCATTCTGGGTCCTATATTTCTACACAATATGTTCCCCTTTGAGAGCTTCATGGGAGTCTTAAAGAAATATGTTCATAACTGTGCTAGGCTAGATGGAAGCATCCCCAAGGGCCATGAAACAGAGGAGGTTATTGAGTTTTGTGTTGACTTTATTCCCGGCCTTAAGCCGATTGGTGTTCCTCAATCGCCGCATGAGGGGAGACTAAGTGGAAAAGGCACGCTAGGACCAAAATCAATAATATGTAGGGACGGGCATTCCTGGGAGCAAGCACACTACACAATTCTACAAAATTCTACCTTGGTGGCCCTGTATATCAATGAACACAAGAATATTGTACGCTTCCAACACCCGAGGTAGTCTGACGACTGGATTAGACATGCACACGTGGAGACTTTCGGTGGTTGGTTGCAAACACATCTCGCGAATAACACTACTGTTGTAGATGAGTTGTGTTGGCCAGGACACCATCTTCAACCGTAATGACTTTCCAAGGGTACGAGATAAATGGGAATACATTTTACACGATCGCCCAAGATAAAAAAAGCGCCAACCAAAACAGTGGTGTCTGCTTTGATGGAACAAACACCAATAGGGAAAAGTACGCATATTATGGTTACATAGAGGAGATATGGGAACTTGACTATGGACATGATTTTAAGGTCCCTTTGTTTCGGTGCAAATGGGTCAATCTGAAAGGAGGTGGGGTAAAGGTAGACCCGTAGTACGGAATGACAATAGTGGATCTGTAGGATCGGAAGTATGTCTAAAGGGGGGGTGTGATTAGACTACTTGACCAAATAAAAATCTAGCCTTTTCCCAATTTTAAGTTTTGGCAGATTTTAGCAACTTTGCATAAGTCAAGCAATCAACCTACACATGCAATTCTAAGAGTATAGCAGCGGAATGTAAAACAATTGCACATGAAGGTAAAGGGAGGAGTTTGAGGGAGCAAATGCAATGGAGACGCGGAGATTTTTATCCATGGTTCCGATAGGTGGTGCTATCGTACATCCACGTTGATGGAGACTTCAACCCACGAAGGGTAACGGTTGCGCGAGTCCACGGAGGGCTCCACCCACGAAGGGTCCACGAAGAAGCAACCTTGTCTGTCCCACCATGGCCATCGCCCACGAAGGACTTGCCTCACTAGGGTAGATCTTCACGAAGTAGGCGATCTCCTTGCCCGTACAAACTCCTTGGTTCAACTCCACAATCTTGACGGAGGCTCCCAAGTGACACCTAACCAATCTAGGAGACACCACTCTCCAAAAGGTAATAGATGGTGTGTTGATGATGAACTCCTTGCTCTTGTGCTTTAAATGATAGTCTCCCCAACACTCAACTCTCTCTCACAGGATTTGGATTTGGTGGAAAGATGATTTGAGTGGAAAGCAACTTGCACTACAAAAAAATACACTTCTGTGATGATACGTGTTTGTCACAGTAGGTCACGTTTTTTGTCATGCATGTACATCCATGACAAATGTATGACAGAATCAAGATAGTCATACCTGTGTTGTCCTAGAAGTGTTCCATGACGTTACAAAAAATTTCATCATGGAAGTGTCCACTTCCATGACGATAAATCGCGCGTCACAGAAGTGCTTTCGTCAAGGGTGAGCGACACGTGGCATCCACCGTAACGGAATGCCGTTAAGCTATCGGGTCCGGTTTTGGATCCGATAACCCGTTAACAGCCCCGACCAATCGGGATTTTCCACGTGTAAAATTGTCATTGGCTGGAGGAAACACGTGTCGGCTCACCGGTGGGACAGATGTCATCCACTCATTGGACCCAAAGCGCCTATGATACGTCAACACGTGGCACGGCCCAATAGAGGCCCATTCCTATGAAAAGGCCGGCCCGTTTGACTTGGTCAAAAGGTGGCGGGCCAGCCCACGGCAAGCTTGCTAACGGCCTGTTCGCATATAGCCCATTTACAGCCCGCTAACCTAGGGCCCGTTTACGGCCTATCCGAATTAGGGTCAGTAGCGTCATCTGGGCCGTCCAATATAATTCCAGCCCGTTTTAACTTCCGGCCCATGTATGGCCCATGACGTCTTTCGGCCCATATGAGGCCCTTATTATTCTCAGACCATTAATGGCCCATGGTAAAACTGGCCCGTAATGAACAGTGTATCACTTTATACCCATTAACGGCACGTGGTGAAACTGGCTCATAATGAACAGTGTATCACTTTATACCCATTAACAGCCAATTATTCCGTTGGGCCGTTTCCAGCCCATGTTATCTTTCGGCCTTCTCGGGGCCCATTTATCCTTGGGCTCATTTCCACATTCGTTTACTTACGGCCCGTTACTGTCATTTTCTGCTTGTGGGCCAAATTCAGCCCGTGGTTACAGTCGACCCGTTTGTGGCTCGTTAATACGTTGGGCCGTTTTCATAGCGTCATCAAAATACGACCGATTAACGACGGCACGTTATGGTGAGCCCATGAACGGACGATTTCAACTCTAGCCCATTTACGGCCATAATGTGGTCTGTTGTTGGCCCATGTTTGGCCAACCGATCATAAGCCCGTAGAAGGCCCATTGATGATACGACCCATAGAAGGCCCATTGTGTCTACAGCCCGTATAAGGCCCATTGTTTCTACGCCACGTAGAAGGCCCATTGTTTCTACGGCCCTTCGAAGGCCCATTGTTTCTACGGCCCGTAGGAGGCCCATGTTAACTACAGCCGGTGGGCATCAAAGGTCGCCACCAGTGCAAATATAGGGACCACCCTACACTATACAAAAATGGCTTGCTATTTTCTTCAGCCTGTGGCTGCACGTTAAGAACAAATTTTGTATCGCACCAAAAAAAATTACAACTATAAAACAAAAGGAAGGTTGGCATAAAAGTTAACAGTCTAGCAGATAAATGCACCACCAGAAGTTCGGAAGCTCAGTTCATTTGACCTGACTGTTACGTTTTCATGTTGTATTGTCTGATGGAGCACCATAACCTTCGCCTTCAGTTCTCCTAGGCTCTTGAACAACATAGCAAATGTCTGATAGTCTGGTTTCAAAACCATGCATATCTTGACAACATCGAACAATGTCTCTCCTTGTTTCACAAAGGGTCTCTGTTAGGGAATGGACTTGTGTCTGGAGCGCAGATACAACATTGTTTTGAGCTTGCATATCTTGATCATGA
Organism: Triticum aestivum; assembly: GCF_018294505.1. Taxonomy (NCBI): domain Eukaryota; kingdom Viridiplantae; phylum Streptophyta; class Magnoliopsida; order Poales; family Poaceae; genus Triticum; species Triticum aestivum. Next base: position 455,966,364 of record NC_057808.1, on the reverse strand, counting down.
GGCAGTTTGAACGAGATTGCCTTAACAACCAAGTACGCAGGAACGTGCTTTTGGCACTGTTAGTGGACAGGTACTGACATTGCGGTTATAGTTGCCGCGCCACCTTCAGAAGGTGGCGGTTCCACCATTTTTTCCATAGCTCGCTGAAAAGTTGTGGTTTTACATTAGTACCAGAACAGAAGATATTAAGGAGGCAGCAAAACCAAACAAAATAGCTTTGGTCTATATACAGAACTTATTCTGGTCAACCCATGTAAAATAATAGTTGTATTTTATTGCAAAGTACATAATAAAATCAGGTTCCAAACATATGACCATGTACCATCGCTAATGTATTGTCTATTTCTTCACATTGTATTGAGGGCCAAGGATAAAGAGACGAAGTTTATAATACGGTAAGCATAGTATGACATCATTCATATCACAAAACAACTGAGAACAGACAAACAGGCAATGGTAACATTGTGTGGGCAAGTCCAGCACGGAACTAGATTACAGGTCAAGATCAAAGGAACATCACTCCTCTCTTTTAAACCTTGTAAGGTGCAATGATACGCTAAGACAATTGTGTATAAAATTGAAAAGAGTAATAGACATTGGCTGCAAACCATGTAGTTCAAGGCACAAGTCAGAGTAAGTAGTAGTTAAAAGGCATGAGGATGAAGGACTTACAACATCGGCTTTGACTGGTGTAGTCATGCCCTTCTTCTTGCTGGTGTGACAGTCCTTGAAGATTTCCACAGCATTTGGTTCAGGTACTTTTTGGTCCTTGCGGGCTTTCCTCTGCATTTGGAACAAGTCAATATAGATATGATAATATGGTACAGCGAAAAGAGTGAAACAACAGCTAATTACAAGAGCCTCGCAGTGTGCAATATAGCTACGAGATCCTGCTGTCTGTTGGAATTTCACTTTCGTACAGTTGGCCTTGTTCTTTGAATAGTTCACCTACAAGAAGATAGATTTGTGTGGAACATGCGTAAATAGGACTTCAACATGTGATCTGATGACATATATTAATGTACCTGATACTTCGGATCGGACCAGTGTTTAACGAGGCCTCTCCAGTCTTCATCAGATATATTTTCCACTGGAGATGTTTGGGCAGGTTCATTGTTAGCCTTGCCTTCAAAGTGAGTTTTCCTCAAGTTATACCGATACTATCGCAGAGCACACTTGAAAACATGGGTGCAAGCTTGTGTGGTTGCATCATCTTGGCTATCCAACTTGAACCTCATATGTTGAAAATTATGGGAGTCTCATTATCAGCAACCTAGAAAGTATTGGACAGAGCAAGATGATATTACTAGTTTCCATACATAACCATACTTACAGATAAATGGTCGAGGAACGTGTTGAACTGGGTTTCGTCTTTGTCATTCCTGTACTGAATCCATGTTGGGAGGATACGTACATGACACCGAACAGCAACCGCTGCCTCTGATACTAACTTGGCTGACTCTGTAGCATCACGTGGCCTTTTTAAACATGCCTCAAAACGGATCTCCATTCTTCCTCCTCTAGATTTAGTTAACCTATCGAGCATTATCCCTGATGTTTGTTTCCTCTTGCGCCTAGGTGCTAGTCCAACAACAAACATAGGAAGTGTTAGTGTACATCAAACTGTGAGACTACATATAAAGAAGCATGCAACTGTAACTTGACTCCAGCAACTACCTTCTTGCTGCTGAAGCTCACAAAGTTCATCTGATCTTGCCAACTCATCTTGTGTCAAGAGTGCTTCGGAAGTAGTGTCAGGTGGCAAGGGAGCTTGGGAACGTGCTGCTAGCTGAGTTGACCAACGAGTAAATCGTGCAGTTGGTGGTACTGTGGAAGGTGTTGCAACAACTAGGGTTGTCTCTGCTTGTTTGGTGGCAGCTATTTGTTTCTGTTTGGCTTGTTTTGCAGCTCATGTAGCATGGGATACCCTGTCGGTACAATTTTCCGCTGGACTTTGACCTTCTATTGCACCACCAGTACCCGTAGAATCTACATGATTGTTCCGCTTCCCTTTCCCTATCGTTCTGTCTTGCTTCCTCTTTCTCTGTGCCATGTTAAGTCAAGCTGACAAGAAAAGCGAATAACAAGTTCTTCAGAACAAATGTACTTTGGTGTAAGAACATGGTGTGATAGACAGATATTGTATGTTCTAGAAACAGGAACACGTGTCTTAGTCACAAGTATAATGTGTAAAGTAAGTAGATGAAATTCAACTAAATTAGAAGCAATACAAGCTAGACATCATACATAACATGCAACCACATATAACATTGCCAAGTTAGAGGGAACACCTGTGATGGTGCACTAGGGGAGACGTGCTCATCACCAACACAACTACGTTGAGTGTCTATGCATGTGTTGTCTTGGAAATCATCTTGGGGGGGATGGAGGAGTAGAATCTGTAGAGGCCCTCCATTTGGAAGGAGCACCTTCATCCGCTGCCTTGCTAACTTCCTTATGCTTTATTGATTTTGAATTGTCAAGTAAAACCGACAAGAAAAAGCAATAAAATTCACTCTTCAAAAATCATTCGTGCATGATACTGACAATCACCACTTTGATGTAAGGCAAACACATGATTCCAGGATGGAATGATACGAAAAACAGGACGACATGGCATATTCACAACTGTTTGTGTAAACTAAGCAGAAACCATTTCACCAAATAAGAAGCAATGCAAGCTAGACACCACGTGAAAGATGCAACCAATATGACTCTGCCAAGTTAAAAGTGTCCCATCATAAATGGCATTTCAACAAATTAGAAGCAGCGCATGCTATAAATCATATCAAAGATGCAACTAATATCACACTGCATATACTGAAGGTGTCTTGTCATATTGATTTATGCGGGATACAAAAAAACAATAGTTTTATGTGAGGACATGCTTAATAGACAGATGTACTATGTACTAAATACAGGAAGGCATGTCACATTAACAGGTATAATGTATAAGCTAAGCAGAATAGCACATGCAGTTTAACCAGATTGGAAGAATTACAATCTAGACACCATATGCAACATGCAACCACATATCACGTTGCCAAGTTAGAGCAAGCACCTGCGATGCTAGTGTAGGGGAAATGCGGTAATCAACTACAGAGCTATGTTCACTATCTTCATCTAGCCTTGCTGTTTCTTGAGAATCATGTCGGGAGGCTGACGTTGCATTCTTTAAATGAGGAGTAATCCACTTCCTGACTGCCTCATCATAAGTGATTGATGAGGGATACATAAGAACATTAGTTTGATGTAAGAACATGGTTAATACACAGATGTACTAGTATGTACCAAAAACAGAAAGGCATGTCATATTCAAAGGTATAATGTGTAAGCTAAGCAGATGAAATTTAACCAAATTGGAAGCAATACAAGCTCCGGCTGGAGTGGTGAGCATGATCATCTAGGACCCGAGAGCCTAGTGGGAGGCGGGCTGCTTCGCCACCATCGCGACTTTTTAGTTGGCTTCCAGGTGATGCCTCTCTTTGCTGGGCCTGTCACTGGCTCGGCCAGTGCCCTGACTAGCTATTTGTCTTTTGGTGCTCACGGGATGGTGGTTCATGTGAAAAATATCTTTCCTTATCTTAATAAAGACCGACTTCGGCCTTTCGAATACAAGCTAGACACCATATGGAACATGCAACCACATATGACACCGCGAAGTTAAAGCAAGCACCTAGGATGGTGGTTCATTGCGAGCGAGGTCATCAACTCCAGAGCTACATTTACCGTCTCCATCTGCTGACACTGCACCTATTATAAGGCTGAAACGTGTCTGACCTATCCGCGTACGATGCTAGAGCGACTTCTCTCTTTTCTTTTTTGCTTCTCTCATAGCAGCAGAGTCTGCAATACCCTTGCATAAAAACACAATAGTGAGAGTATGGGTGAAGTGTGTGCAGAACTAGTGCACTGTAAAAGTAGTAGATAGCAGGTGGCTAAAAAATAAATGACAGGAGACATATGATAGCTCTACAACATTGCATGGCAAACAAAATTAGATTCTACTCCGTATGATTTTGTAATATATGAGCACAGGAAATGCAGGTACTCCTCCAGCACCACATGTGGTCATATCAAGATAACAGTCGACCGAAAATAAATAGGTCAGTCGATTTTTTTAATGAACCGTCCGATCTATAAGGAACGGGCAGATGGCCTTCGTATACCTCCCGCCAGTCATTGTTGACGATCTTTCTCGAACCGCCAGCGACCACCGGCCCAAACCCCTGCCTCCGCCGCCTCGCCCTCCCCTCGACCTCACACCACCGCCGTGCTTGGCAGCGCCCCCAGGCCATCCCTTTAATCCCGGCCGACCTCCAGATCGGGCGCCAGTAGCTCTAGGCCCCACACGCCCCTAAGATAAACACCGAGGCGCTGCTTCCCCGGCGTAATAGGCGGACTAGCGCCTGTTACGCCGGGGAATGCTTCCGTTAATTGGGAATCAACTGACAAGGAATTGAAATTCAGGGGGGCGACGGACCTCTAGCTAAGGTGAGATGGTATATGAGGAGAAACCTTGTGCATCGCGAGTTACTAGGAACATCTAGTATCAAGAAGAAGCGGTCAACTAGTGTCTTCTGTGTGATGAATACCGTGCAAGCATACACGTAAGATTTACACGAATAAGGGAAGACGAGTACCATTTTCGGTTGCCGGTGTGGTCGCCTCCACATGTCGCGCCGATCTTCTTCTTTTTGCCGGGGAAGCCGATGTTCTGGAGGGTGCAGGCGTGGACAAACCCATGGCCAAATTGTTGACTATCTTACCGTGGCCGTATGTCGGCGGAGGGGAAGCAGATCCGAGGCGGCGAAGGACGGCGTAGCAGGGACAACTCCGGTGCGGTGGAGGGTGGCGAAGTTGGAGCGGCAGCGGTGAGGCACAGGACGGCGTGGTTGAATTAGCACGGTTACGGACGGCTCGGCCTCAGCTTCAACTACTAGCCGTGGAGGGCGTTGCGGTTGAGGTTGCGGTGGATGACGACGTCGGGGTATCGGCTTGGGTGTGATCGAGGAGGACGGCTGTTGATGGGTGGAATGGGGTGGCAGACGAAGGACACCGGTGTTTTGCGGCTGGTGGAGAGGTAGTTTTTGCGCCCACGG
>NC_057808.1:455952878-455960990 GCF_018294505.1 Triticum aestivum | reverse complement strand
TTCGGTCTGGGATGCGCTTGTTTTTGGCTTTTTTGAACAGAAGATGGGACGCGCTTGTTTTAAATTTGGGGAAAGTACAAACTTTGCCCCCCTCTTAAATTTTGGACCTACTGCGGGTCAGGGGTAGGATGGTAATCCCAGGTGTCCCAAATAGTGGGCGGGAGCGATTTCGGCCACACGCATGTGTGCTTAGGCGGCCATTGTGTATGAATGTTTTTTGGAGGCGGTTGCGTGGCGTCTAGATGAAGCTACAAACCTACCCCGGTTTAGACCTTTGGACGTCGGGCCGGTAGGTTTCACGGGTCAGAGTTATTAGAAAAGTAATTTCCTTGTACTACCAAACATTGGTCTCACGCGGTTTCGGGCGTGTAGAGGCTCTTTTGGCGCTTCGTTCAAAATTTTGAAACACAAGCATTCACGTTTAGAGTACTCTTGAACTTTGAGGATTGACCTAAATAGACAACGTTAAATTTGACCTTGTATGTTTGAAAACCTCATTAAATTATCCGCTTCTTTTTGAAATTTTGACACTTGAAAATCATATAACTACGATTATTTTGGAATGGAAGAGCTAAATTAGAATCTATTTTGTACACGACTATATATGCTATTATGTACAAAATCAGAGCAAAGATTGGTGCCCCCATAATTTAGGTATGATTTACAAATGCCATGATATCAAATTCAAATAATTGAATGGACCTCATGTTGAATTTGATTTTTTAAAACCACCTTAAGTTGAATTCAAATGTATGCTAGTTCATAGTTAGCTATTTATAATGTTCATTGTGTAACTTTCGTATGTATAATGTGCTTTACACTCACAACATGAACTATACTCACGTTTATATTCGATTGCTAAAGCGATGCATTGTCTGGAGTTCAAAATACTAACTATGTGGATCAATTGTGTCGAATAATAACATAGACATGCTCAAATTCGATAGAATCTAGATGTCTGATGGATCAATGACCGTTTCTTACGCGAATTGCAAATAACATGATCCCATCCTAATATTTGGATACAATTTATATCTTTAATCAATGTGTACAGCAGTCTTGTACGTGTAGTTTCACTCTCCATCGGTGGTCTTTCACACATGCTCACACACTCTCTCCCGAGGTATCTTTCTCGCACACATACTCTCGATATAACCCTCCCTCCCTCTCGTAACCATTTACGACTGTTTTCACTAACCTTTATCACAAGCACTCTTCCTCTCGCAAGCATACACACGCACAATCCCCATCGACCCTTTCTATATACATAGACCTGCCTACGTGTCTCCTGTACGCACATTATCTTTAGGCCTGTCTCTCACGCATTGTCTCACACCTCTCTTCCTAATTGACGAGTATGATTCTAGCAGAGCATTCTGTAGGATGCCCCTTAAAGTTAGGTTGGATGAATGGTAATATCAGAGATAAAGGGGTTACCTTAGTCCGAGAACCTAGGGTTACAAATCCTAGCCGGCTTTGTCAGTGGACATAGAGTCCTTCACAATTATGCTATCTTTGTCTTGTACTACTAGTCATCCATGGGTCTCCCTAAATGCGTCACGGGCCGACCAATGTGGCGTAGGACGGAACCGAACGAAGGGCCTCACCTCGACCCACCGGACCTCACGCGGTGACACACCCTCTGCTCTCGTTATCTTCTCACACCCACACGTACCAACACAGACACCACACACAAAAAAAATATTCTCCTGGTGCCTCTATGCACTCCCCCCTTGCATATACACACTCAAGGGAATCTCTCGCCGTGACGTCATATTTATCTCTCTCTCTAGACCACTCTCATTTCTCGTGCTATCTCTCCACGCCCCCCTGTCGGCCCCTCTATCCATGCCTCTCTCGAATACGTAATACACACACATACCTCTCTAGGCCCTGCCAAATGCATCAACTACACATTCACACATGTTACATGACGTACCCCATTGATCTAAAAAGCCCTCTCTTCACGTTTATTTCGCATACAACATTCCTTTTGAATAAAGTGTGGCCAAAAAAATATTTAGAATTTCTACATATATACAACATTAAAAGTTATATGGAGGAGTATGAACGCTTGCATTGCATGGTGCCCACAATGATATTTATTCCGCACTGTGAATTTGTATATTTTTATACTATATATAAAGTTAGTCATAATAAAGAGAAACGAAGAGCATCTCTCTCTCCATCGCATACCCCCCTCTACGCCCCTTTCACGTACGCACACAAACTATCTCCAGGTCCTCTAAAAGTAAGCCCCCAGCACATTCACGCATGTTTCATCTTTCTCTCGCGATATATACAGTGACGATCATTGTATTTGAAGCGAAAGCACGATACGTACATTGGACTTTAGAATCCACTCATTACGGTCACCATTTACGTTTTGTGGTTATTATACAGTCACGGGCTCACCGTACAACTCTGTATTTGCTCAAGACACGACTAGTTGACCAGTTAAATGCTCCACCTCTAGTGTTGCATCACATTATCTCACTACCATCGGGCCCACCTGTCGGCTTGTATCTACTCTACATCTACACTCTTATAAAATACTAGCAAGATGCCCATGTGTTGCATGGAACATCAAGATGCATTTGTATGAGTAGTTTATCTTGTGGGAGAAAAGGATGAACAAGGGAAGGCCTTATTTGCAAGTGTGGAGAGGGGTGTGGGTATCTTTTTGCAAAATTGCCATAGTTTCCTTCCTATCCGTCAGATATAGATCGGACGGCCTATATTGCAGGATGGCAGGCACACGATCATCACCGACTATGCTTTTTATAAGAGTAGGGATAAAATACACTCTTATAAAAAACAGAGTTGGTGATGATGGTGTGCCTGCCATCCTGCAATATAGGCCGTCCGATTTATATATGACGGATAGGAAAGGAACTATGACAATTTTGCAAAAAGGTACCCACACACCTCTCCACATTTGCAAATAAGGCCTTCCCTCGTTCATCCTTTTCTCTCACAAGATAAACTAGTCATACAAATGCATCTTGACGTTACGTGCAATGCACGGGCATCTTGCTAGTAAGAATGAAAACAAATGACAAAAAAATATTGGGCGGTGGTTCGAAGTCATGACCGCGGGCACAACGGACAAGGTGGCCTTGTATTGGTATGTTGAGCCGTCTGTTTTAACACACATGAGCTGGTGTGGTGATTATACACACACACACGCATGCACACGAACTGCATGCACGCAACACTCACACGAACACATGCACCCACGCACACACGCAACACTCACATGTACACACGCAGCCACGCACACATGCAACACTCGCACGCACAGACGCACGCATGCATGCACACACCAGTACACCACACGACCAACACACACTCTCACGCTCAAGTGCTTAACCTACACGTGCATGCCCACACATCAGGCCCTGACAGACACAAACACAACCAGGTGATTCCCGCGCACGGGCTGGAGTCTTGTCGTGCCTGCGTAAATTTGTGTTTATCTGACCTTTTCCCTATGTGAACTGACAGGTGGGACCCACAAGGAACATGGTCAATTTAACTAGTCAACATGGTGCCATGCAGACTATTTGGCCGGTCAACAGAGTGCAATCCGATGCTGAACCGTGAGCAAGTGACTGTATAATCACCGCAAAATGTATATAGTGACCGTAATCAGCTTATTCTGAAGTTCGGTGAACGTATTACTCTTTTCTCTCTGTAGGCCCTCCAAAACTACATCTCTACATGTTCTCGCATGTTACATCTAACAACTATGCAATACATCACTACTACTACACTCTAACACAATAAATCATATGTGTTTTTAGTTTTACTAGATATCATATTGTTACTTAATTATTCAGTTTGCATACATTAAAATTGCCTCTGAAATGTATGCCAATATCATATACCGCCCGGGAAAAATCCCGCCCTTTCCTGTTTAATCAGGTTTGTATCGATGGATCATGCGAAACAGCAAAACTATAGTACTATATACAGTACAAGTGACAGTTCACTGGGCCGTCGTGTCGTGTACTCCTCCGTCGTAAGAGTGGAGCGCTCGCTTTCATAAATCTTCTAGTCCCTTTCACCGACATGTGGGGCATCAAGCTACCGGGTCCACGTGCCATACCGGAATACAGTGCAGAGCAGCGGGGTTGAAGCACCCAGTCATGGCGCCGGCGTAGTAATGAGCAATGAGGCGTCAAATCACAAAGCTACACCTTTCCCGCAGTTAAGTTGAAGGGACAAAGTAATAATGCTAAAAAAAGAAGTTGGAGGGACGAAGCAACCATCATTTCACTCGTTGCTGAATCTGCTTCTCCCTCATCTTCTTCAAGTTAACCACATGTTGTTTCTGCCGTTGTTCTGCCTCATGTGGGAAGCGGATCGGCTTGGTGAAGCACTGACACGTGGGACCGCATGTTAGCAAACCGCCAGGACAACGTCCTCTGAAAATAAGAAACCTCCCCCGCCATCCGCGCGGCAAAATCACCTCCTTTTTACTAATCTTGATTCTATAATTTTTTAGATCAATATAATTGAGCTTTGTATAGATGGCACACAGGAGCAAAACCAAGTGGTACGGTTAAGGGCATCCACAATGTGTAGCCAAATGTGAAAATAGCTTTTGGCATCGTGGGAACCATCGTGGACGGTGTTGCCAAAGCCAAAATGATGGAACCGAAGCTCCCTAATTGATTCATTGAAGGAATAGAAAAATGCAATGTCTCTCCTCTTTCTCCCGTGCTTGGACGCATGTACAGTATAGAGGACAGAGTCTACTCCCCTGTCCCTTCTATCACAAATCACAAAGCAGTGAGGCGTCAAATCACAAAGCACGGACGAAGCAACCATCATTTCACTCTTCGCTGACTCTGCTTCTCCATCGTCTTCTTCGAGAAACCATCTCACCGCACTAAGCTGGACGGACGACGCTATTGTGTACGAGTAGTACTAGTACATTTACCATTTACGAGTCCTTTGGTTCAACGGACTTCCTAGATGCAAATAAGGCGGTTGTCTCGGCTTGCAGGCGGCACTTGCGAATGACTTACCGTGGTCTCCCTCAATGGTGTTCTCCGTCGAACGCACTTCGCCAAACCACAACGTTCGAGATATCGTCGACGTCACTGCAATGGGGAAGGAATTCAAATATAGTTACTACATCCATTTTTTTGTACACAAGGCCAGTACATCAAAATTACAATTTGCAAAAGGCCACTAACACTAATCGAGGCAAAATTGATGGGGTTTGCCTCGTACTTGCAACCAAGGACGTTAATATCCCCTGCATGCATGCGGAAGTGAGAAGGTTGGTTTGCATGGCGCTGCATTAATCAAGCGATGAGGAGTGAGATGGTTAGCTCTTTGGGCTTTGGAGGAAAAAATACGCATTAATTGACACGTGAAACGAGGATTTGTATCAATTAATCCCGCGAAGGAAAACCCCGCCTTTCTTTTTTAACACTAGTACTCCTAGTACGTAGTACTACGTACTTATCCTTTTTGGGTCTAGGCCTTGCATTGCCATACTTCGCCACACATTTTTGCCAAGCTTGCCTAAAGTTTTCAAAATGAAAAGGAGGTACACTTGCGCACAGCTGTCGCGGTCGCACCGCACCCTCACACGGTCGCTCCTGCACGCCGCGGTCGCACCGCATCCTCACATGCACAGTCGCTCCTGCACGCAGCAAACCCAACCAAGGGAACGCACCCTCACTGACACGTGCTGTCGCATGTGAACAAACCAAACTCAGCCATCCTACCGCTAACACATAATTTTCGTTCATAGAGTATGTTTATCCAACCGCATGTTGGGGAGTATCCGTACGGCACGTGCGGTGGTCTGTTGGGGAAGAAGAAGAGGTGAGGAAGAGGGTTTAGGAGACATAGGATATTCATCCAACCGCCTGAAATGGTAGACTGACCCAAGTCAGGCGACTTGCATAACAATATATGTTTTTACACAACAAAAGATCCATAAAAACAACAACATAAAGAAAAACTATCACTACTCGCGGAACGAGACGGCCTCGTCGTCTTTGGCTGCCGGCGCGAACCAGCCGTAGCTGCCGACGTGTGTCTCTGCACCGTGGTTGTCCTCGGCCTCCAGCTACTCGTTCACGCGGAGCGTGCGGGCACTCTGCACGGACGAGAGCACCGCCCGGTTCAAGTCGAGGACGTCCGGTTCCACCTGCAGGAGGGCCTCGATGGTAGCGACATCCGCGCGCTCCGCGTCGAGTTGAGCCGTTGCCACCCGGTTCAAGTCCAGGACGTCCGGTTTCACCTACAGGAGGGCCTCGATGGCAGCAGCATCCACGCGCTCTGCCTCAAGTTGAGCCTCCGCCGCCCGGTTCACATCCACGACATCCGGTTCCGCCTGCAGGAGAGCCTCGATGGCAGCGGCATGCGCGTGCTCCGCGTCGAGTTGAGCCTCTGCCTCCCGGTCCTCCTTTAGTATCGTCAGGTTGGACCGCTGGTCTGCCTGCACCATGGGGGACTCGGACACCGGCACGAAGTCGACGTCCATCGTCTCATACCCATCGGGGGCCTTCTGCGTCGTGACCTCCGCCATGAACATTGGATCGGCTTCGTCCTCCTCGTAGCTTGGCTCCAAAGAACTCGGGGATTGGGAACGGAGGTCTCCGGCGCCGACCGCTGCCGTGATTTCTGCGCTGCGCTCCGGTGTCAGCATTTTGTAGTACGTGATCTTGCGGCGCACCATGGCTTTCCGGCGAACTAGGGGACGCCTGATGTGGGCTAGGGGATCAAAAGGTGGGGGAAGGGGCTGGAGATTAGGTGTGGTTTTAGGGCAGTGGCTGGCGTAGGCCGAGCAGCGAAGGTTCTGGTGTGAACAGTGGTTCCGGTGACGACCGGTCAATCGTTTTTGACTGTACATCGCTCTTGTCGCGTTCGCGTTGCAGCCCGACACGCTGGACCCTCCACGTCGCTCACCGAATGGAACGCGCTTCGTCTTGCGTTTTCGCTCTCTTGTGGGACCGCAGTTGAGAGCAAACCGACGTCCCTCCCCCTCCCCCGCCCGCATCATTTTATGCGGAGTAAATAAAAACAGAGGGAGTATACTACGGATGAGGATCCCCTGACGTGGCCGAACCCATTGAGTACCTGACATGCGGGGCCTAGAAAGCATGGGGTCCGCCAGTAAGTGACCAAAAGGGAGGGTAAGGCAGGGACACGTATGTGAAAGGAGCTTCCAATGATATAATTTTCACATTATACATCTCATGTACTATTAATCTTATCAATAGTCAAATGCGGTTTTGAAAAACGCATTAGAGCATGGTTAATAATATAGCCAGTCGATGGCTATAAGGAACTGCCATGTCATCTATAGTCATCTTCTATTATATGCACTCATACAGTAGTGTGGGCTATAAGGTTGGCTATTTCCCTCAAAAAAATTATAAGGTTGGCTATTGTATTAGTACTTTTTTTCCATCTCTTTCTTCATATTTATGGTACGTATTTGACTAGGAATGTGTATATAGCTAGGCTCTTGCATGAGAGCTCACTCCCCTGACTTTTTCACATCTCTCTCCTCCACATAGGCCCTATATAAATGGAAGGAGGGAGTACAACTATGAGCACTGCATACTCTAGTACAGATGTTGTCAGTACTCCACTAGTACTATTGGACAGGGAGCTTAAAAAAGTTACTATTGGACTGGCTATACGTGGCGAAATCCTAGTAGGAAGAGCATGCGCGAGAACAAGCACATTCACGTGGTTGAAAACAAATTGGAAACCATCTCGAGTACAAATCTAGGAGTACGTACGAATCTAACAATATTGATTGGGCGTTGTTGAATGTTGATACTTTTTTTATCAAAGTAGAGATACTTTGACTACACATAAAACTTATATGTAAACTAGAAAGGATAGGAGCGAGTATATTGTACGTTCACAAACGAAACAAACATTGAATACCCTTTATATATGATTTGCGGATGCTATGATCACCAGTTCAAAATTTTGAAAAATCCGCCTTAGGTATCACACATGCCCCCACTCGTTCTCTCTCGATTTCATCTCGGGGTCCGGAGATCGATTGAAAGAGGACTAGGGTGGGTACAATACGTTCGTTTCGCTTATGAACATACAATATACTCC